>NC_053025.1:556134225-556309291 GCF_003073215.2 Triticum urartu | reverse complement strand
ACAACAGATTTCCATGATAGTGTATTTGCATGTGAAAGTTCTCTTCCTTATACTAATTATTCGTGAATTGCTTGTATGACCAATGCAATATTGTGATTGTCAAGCCTCAAAAGATTAACTTTCTAAACCCAATGTGAAGCTACCACTAGGCATGATATAATTTCAACTTCATGATATTCAATTCATTCAACGATTTACTCATAGGATATAAGTGAAGCACAAGAGTAAATGATGAGCTACTCCAAAAAAGATATAAGTGAAGATCAAGCGAGTAATTAAGTAAATAGGCAGCTATTTGAGGACTCTCTCTTATTCAAAAACTTTCAGATCTAAGCATTTTATTAAAACAACAAGCAAAACAAAACAAAATGATATTCCAACAATAGCACACATCATGTGAAGAGGCAAAAACTTAGGCTCAACCGATACTAACCGATAATTGTTGAAGAAGAAAGGTGGGATGCCTACCGGGGCATCCCCAAGCTTAGATGCTTGAGAATTCTTGAAATATTATCTTGGTATGCCTTATGCATCCCTAATCTTGAGATTTTGTGTCTCCTTAATTCTTCTCATATCACACGTTTCCTAAATCTCAAAAGCTTCATCCACACAAAACTCAACAAGGACTCGTGAGATAAGTTAGTGTAAACCAATGCAAAACCCTTATCATTCTCTATTGTAGCAAATAACTAAAATTATTATTCAACTTTGCACACTAAATTCCGCTGCATATTTAATACTCATATCCTCAAATAGAATCATTAAACAAGCAAACATAAGCAAACAGTGCAAACATAACAGCAATCTGCCAAAACAGTACAGTTTGTAAAGAATGCAATAGTATCAATAATTCTTAAATTCCAAAGATTATGAATATTTACCACACTGTAGAAAATTTATCATATGTTATTTTTCAAAAAGTTTCAACATTTTATCATATTATGACTTTTATAGGGAATTTTTGCAACAATGATAAACTTTGTGTTTTAAAACAACAACATGTAGACTTGAAAAATAAGCATGGCAAAGGCTGTACTTGAGATTTTTATTGAAATAGAAGATGCAAAAAATTATTCTAAATAACATCAAGCAAATACTAACAAAAAAATGACGCTCCAAGTAAAATTCATATCATGAATGAAAACATAGCTCCAAGTGAGGTTACTGATAATGTTGGAGATGAAAGAGGGGATGCCTTCCGGGGGATCCCCAATCTTAGTTGGTTGGATCCTCCTTAGATATTAAATTGGGGTGCCTTGGGCATCCCCAAGCTTAGGGTCTTGTCACGCCTTATTATCCTCGTATCGATATCTCACCCAAAACTTCAAAACTTCAAACACACAAAACTTAACGGAACTTCGCGAGATAGGTTAGTATAATAAAGACAAATCATTTACTTTGGTACTGTCAAAGACAAGATTCATAATTGTTCCCACACAATTACTACTGTACATTATCATTTCCACAATTTATATTGAGCAATATAAGCCATAGAAACTAGAAATCAGGCAAACTATGCATTGAAAACAGAATCTGTCAAAAACAGAACAGTCTGTAATGATTTGAACAACAACCATACTTCTGATACTCCAAAAATTCTGAAACATTAGGAAAACCTAGGAAATTTGTCTATTAATCTTATTCAAAAGGAATCAGCATTTTATCACGCTTCTGTTAAAACTGAGAATTGTTTTCCTGAGCGCAAATGTTTCTATTTTTCAGCAAGATCAAATCAACTGTCACCATAGACCATCCCAAAGGTCTTACTTGGGACTTTATTGAAACAAAAGCAAGAAAACATGATTAATACAATAGCTTAATCATGTGAACACACAAAAACAGTAGGGGTAAATGTTGGGTTGTCTCCCAACAAGCGCTTTTCTTTAATACCTGTTAGCTAGGCATGATGATGTCAATGATGCTCACATAAAAGATAAGAATTGAAACATAAAGAGAGCATCATGAATCACATGGAAATCACATTTAAGTCTAACCCACTTCCTATGCATAGGTATTTTGTGAGCAAAAAATTTATGGGAGCAAGAATCAACTAGCATAGGAAGGCAAAACAAGTGCAACTTCAAAACCTTCAACATAAAGAGAGGAAACTTGATATTATTGAGATGTGTAGAAGCATAAGTTCCTCCCTCATAGTAATTTTCAGTAGCATCATGAATGAATTTAATAATATAACTATCACATAAAGCATTCTTTTCATGATCTACAAGCATAGAAAATTTATTACTTTCCATATAAGAAAAATTATTCTCATGAATAGTAGTGGGAGAAAACTCAACAAAATAACTATCATGGGATTGAAAATAAGAATTATGATGACAAGTTTCATGCTTATAATTATTCTCTATAACATATATGTCATCACCATCATCATCATAGATAGCAACTTTGTTTTCACAATCAATTGAAACGTCTTCCAAAATAGTGGATTCAACACTAAATAAAGTCATGACCGCTCCAAATCCACTTTCATCAATATAATCATCATAAATAGGACGCATGTTATCATTATAAAAAATTTGCACACCAAATCTTGGGGGACTAAAAATATCATCTTCATCAAACATAGCATCCCAAGCTTATGGCTTTGCGTATCATTAGCATCATGGATATTCAAAGAATTCATACTAACAACATTGCAATCATGCTCATCATTTATACCAAACATTCTATTGAATTCTTCTTCTATCAACTGAGCACAATTTTCCTTTCCATCACTTTCAGGAAAAGATATTATAGAGATGAATAATATGAGACAACCTCAATTCCATTTTTTGTAGTTTTATTTTTATAAACCAAACTAGTGATAAAACAAGAAACCAAAAGATTTAATTGCAAGATCTAAAGATATACCTTCAGGCACTCACCTCCCCGACATCGGCACCAGAAAAGAGCTTGATGTCTACTACCCAACTATATTCTTGTAGACACGTGTTGGGCCTCCAAGTGTAGAGTTTTGTAGGACAGTAGTGTTAAGGCATGTCTCTCTCTAAGTAGTTTTGGTGATTGATGACAACGCTTTTGTGGACTAATCGTGTGTGTTGAGTATTTCAGAGGTTCATCCTTTGGCAGAGACAATTCCTTCCCCTCGGAGTTTTAAGCAAAGACGGTGTAGCTCTTTCGTTTTAGTTTTGGTGGACCTGTCTCGTATGAGTCACCGTACTATCAAGAGGGGGTCCGCATTGGAAAGGCTAGGGTGGAATCAACACGTACACATCCCCTTCGCACCCACTGAGCCTTCCCGCTTTGATGGAGGATCCTTCGTTGCTTCCTGTGTGAGATATGGTCCCAGCGGTAGTACCGCAGACCCCAGCGGTAGTACCGCTCAAGAGCCGCAGGTGGCAGTACCGTTCCACAGCGATAGTACCGCCTGGGGCTCTCAGCCATAGTACCGCCTGGGGCTCTCAGCCATAGTACCGCTGCTGTTATGATCTTCTACTTTCTCGACTCGAGGGTGTCACCTCTCATGTCGGGTTTTGCGGCACTGGCAGCGGCAGTAGAGGTGGTAGTACCGCTCGCAAGCGGTAGTACCGCCCCAACCACCGCTGCTAGTACCACCCTGGGTCCAGATCTTGCTCCGCCTCTGGTCTCCCTCTGCCTACACGGTAGTACCGCTAACCCCAGTAGTAGTACCGCTTTGTGCGGGGCTGAATGGGGGGTAACGGTTGGTTTTGCCCCCCCTTTAAAAGGAGGTCTTCTTCTCCAAGTTGACTTACCTCTTTTCCCCCAAGCTCCATTGTTGCCCCAAAGCTCTTTTCCGCCCGATCTCTCTCTCTCTCTAGCCAATCAAACTCGTTGATTCTTTAGGGATTGGTTGAGAAGGCCCGGATCTACACTTCCACCAAGAGAAATTTGATTCCCCCCACTAATGCTTGCAGATCTTTTACTCTTGGGTGTTTGAGCACCCTAGACGGTTGAGGTCACCTTGGAGCCATATTCCATTATGGTGAAGCTCCGTGGTTTCGTTGGGATCCTCCAATTCGGTTGTGGAGAGAGCCCCAACCTTGTTTTTAAAGTTTCGGTCGCTGCCTTCAAGGGCACCAATAGTGGAATCACGACATCTCGCATTGTCTGAGGGCGTGAGGAGAATATGGTGGCCCTAGTGGCTTCTTGGGGAGCATTGTACCTCCACACCGCTCCAACGGAGACGTACTTCCTCTCAAAGGGAAGGAACTTCGGTAACACATCCTTGTCTTCATCTGCTCCACTCTTGGTTATCCCTTACCTTCACTTGTGCAAGCTTATATTGTGTTGTATCCCTTGCTTGCTCGTGTGCTTGTTGTTGTTGTTGTTGCATCATATAGGTTGCTCACCTAGTTGCATATCTAGACAACCTACTTTGATGCAAAGTTTTATTTGTAAAGAAAAGCTAAAAATAGTTAGTTGCCTATTCACACCCCCTCTAGTCAACTATATCGATCCTTTCAATTGATATCAGAGCCTCGTCTCTTGATTAAGGACTTTGCCATCCGAAGAGTATGGTTGACACCGTAGATGGTGAGGAGGAGCACCCAGTGTGATTCCGTCCTCGTCTATGGCCGATGGGGGAACCTCGGTCTCCCGTGAGGAGTTCAATGTGGCCTTGGAAACATTGAAAACCTCCATGACGGCCGAGGTCAAAGGCATGCTTAAGAACTTTCTTGATGGTCTTAAATTATCCATCGCACTGTTGGAAGTGGTCGATCCCACTAACAAGGTGACATATGCTAACTCTGACAAGGGGGAAGCTACTAGTGATGAAGCTCCTTTGTCTAGTGGTAAAAGTGGTAACATCATCTTTTCCCATGTTGAACCACCCCTTACTTATGGAGGACCGGTTCCTTCCACTCATTTGAATCATGTTGGTCCTCCTCCTAAGATTGTGAAAAATTAGGATTTTGACTCTTGGGTTTATCGCTTCAAACGTGATTTAAATCATGTTAATACTAATCTTTGGAGAATCATTGAGCAAGGTTTCTATCCGCATGACCCAAGCAACTTCACCCCTAGATAAGCCGCATATCATCAATTCAACGAGAATGCTCTCTTCGTCATCCAAGATGCAATTCCATCCGAAGATATTGCTCATATCTGACCGTTCACCGTGGCCAAGGAAGCATGGCACCATGTTGTTTCCCTTTACAAGGGAAGCGCAAGCATACAACGCTCCAACTATGAAGTGGTGTAAGATGAAGCCGATGAGTTTGCAATGAATGAAGATGAAGAACCTCGTGAGCTTTACCGGAGATTAACCACTCTCGCGGTCTCACTCCGAGATCATGGGAGCAAGGATACGGATGACAATTGGATCACTCGCAAGTTCCTCAAGGCCATGATGCCTTACCACAAGGCCATGTCCTCCGTCATCCATCAAAGGCCGGACTTCCACACTTTGTCCTCAAGTGAAGTGTTGGATGAGTTTGTGGCAATGAGGATCTTGGACAAGACCGCCGACAATGCGGTGTTGCATTCTCAAAGAGCAAAGAAGCCCAACCTTGCCTTGAAGGCCAAGGCTAGTGTGGAAGAAGAGGACGAATAGGAAGAAGAGGAGAGCAACCCCAAAGATACAAAATATGCTTATCATGAGCACATGGCTCTTGCTTCAAGGCAATTTTGGAGCAAGAAGAACACAAGGCCCAACTTCAAAAATAGCAACCCAAGTGGCGGGAAGGGCAAGCAACGTGTGAGGACTTGCTATAATTGTGGCAATGTGAGCCACTTTGTTATGGAATGACCATATGAGAAGAGGGAAGACAATGGTGGCAAGCTCATCCTAAAAGACAAGGCCAAGTCCTTCCCCAACAAGAGCAACTTCACCAAGAAGACTCCTCCCAAGGGGTTGGTGGCACAAGAAGAGTACAATGAGGATGATGATGATGATGATGATGATGGTGATTCGGTTGCCATGGCCTTCGTTGCCATTGCGACAACTCCACGTGTGTCCCTCTTCGACTCACACAATGAGAACATCACCACCAACTGCCTCATGGCTAAAGCCACCAACAAGGTAACCCCCAACATCAAAACTACCATCATTACTAATCCTTCTTCAACGGATTGCATTGATGAAAGTGAGGGGTCTAATGAGGAGGAAAATGAATTTGAGTCTTTTATGAGTAAGCTCAAGGGTAAATCCAAGAAGCACTTTGTTGATCTCTTGGAACAACTTGGTGAAGCCAATGACATGATCGAGGCTCACGAAGAAACCATCTCTAAGATGGAGGGGCATAGTTGTGACTATGCCGATGAGATATTGGATCTCTCTAATGCGCTTGAGGAAGAGTGCGGTCATTGTTTGGCTCTTGAGGAGTCACACAATGATGGCCATGCTAAATTAAAGAAAGATCTTGATCATGCTCTTGTTGTATCTCGTGTGCTAAATTCCGAGAAGGCCAAACTTGGGGTTGATCTTGCTATACTCAAGGAGGAGTTTGATATACTTGACAAGGCTCATAAGGCCTTGAAGAGTATTCATGCTAGCCTTAAAGAATCTCATGATCAACTCCAAGTGAAGCTAACCAAGGCGAAAGCCACTTTTCCTCATATGGTTTTAATTGATAATGCAAATGCTACTAACCCTTGTTGTGAGCATGTGCATCTTGTGGAGGAGAATGCAAAGTTGAGAAGAACCTCAACGACCTTTTGAGCAATCAAAAGGAAGTTGTGGCCAAGGAGGGAATTGGGTTTGCACCCAAGTCCAAGAACAAGAAGAATAATGACAAAGCCAAACGACCTCCTCCTCTCAAGCAAACTTTTGTGAAGGAGGGAGAGGGTGCTTCTAAGGAGAAGAAGAACAATGTGAAGGGTGGTGGTGTCAAGAAGGGCAATGCCACCCCTTCCAACAAAGCCAGCGACTTGTGTGTTATGCCGTTCTAGTGATGGGCATGTTTATGCTAAATTTGTTGGATCTCCTTATGAGTACATTGAATGGTCTATTTGGGTTCCTAAGACCCTTGTTACTAACATCAAAGGACCCATTACAAAATGGGTACCTAAAACCAAGCAATGATCTCTTGTAGGTGTTTGCTTCCGGTGGGGGGTCATGGTTGCTCGATAGTGGAGCCACAAATCATATGACCAGAAGCAAGGACTTGGTGGTGGACGTGCACAAGATTCCATCTATGCCCACCAATGTCGAGTGGGGTGATGCTTCGTCTTCTAAGGTATTGGGACTTGGCAAGGTTGTCATTTCTCATGGTCTCATGATCAAGAAGGTCATGCTTGTTGAGTCCCTTGCATACAATCTACTTTCCGTTCGTCAACTTGCACTCGTGGGCTTTGCCACTTTCTTTGATATTGATACCGTGGCCCTCTTGTGGAGCAAGACTCTTAAAGTAGCGTTTGTTGGGCATGTCGAGAACGGTCTCTATGTGATTAACTTTTCGGAGCGACCCACTAAGACCGCGACATGCCTAATGGCTAAAGTTGACGTGGGATGGCTTTGGCATCGCTGTTTAGCCCATGCCAATATGAGATATTTGCAAAGTCTTCTCCAGGGGGACCATGTCCGTGGACTAAAAAATGTTAGTTTTGCCAAAGATCGTGCTTGTAGTGCTTGTATCGAAGGAAAGCTACATGAGAAGGCTCACCCTCCTACGACTATCATTTACTCGAAGAGGCCTTTGGAGCTCCTTCACTTGGATCTCTTTCGGCCTCCATCCTTTGATAGTCTTGGGGGTAGAAAGTATTGCTTGGTGATTGTGGATGATTATTCAAGGTACACTTGGGTATACTTATTCAAGAGGAAGAGTGAGACCCAACAAACCGTCATTGACTTTGCGAATGAAGCTCAATGCCAACACAATACAAAGATCTTGACAATAAGAAGTGACAACAGCACCGAGTTCAAGAACTACACCTTGGATGAGTTTCTTAGTGATGAGGGGATCAAGCATCAATATTCCGCACTCTACACCCCTCAACAAAATGGTGTAGCGGAGAGGAAGAACCAACCGTTGATGGATGCGGCAAGGACCATGATGGTGGAGTTCAAGTCTCCATATAACTTTTGGGCCGAAGCCATCAACACCGCGTGTCATGCATCCAATCGGCTCTTTCTCCGCAAAGGCTTGAACAAGACTCCATATGAGATACTCATCGGTAACAAGCCCAACCTCAAGTACTTCCGAGTGTTCGGGTGTAAGTGTTTCATTCTCAAGAAAGGTGGTCGTTTATCTAAATTCAAGGCTAAAGCTTATGAGGGCATATTTGTTGGTTATGCTACAAATTCTCATGATTACCGTGTCCTCAATAAGTCCACGGAACTTATTGAGGATACGTGTAACGTAGAGTTTGATGAGAATAACGGCTCCCAAGTGGAGCAAAGTGGTACTTGTGATGTAGGTGATGAAATTCCTCCCCAAGCCATAAGAAGAATGTGTATTGGTCATATCCTACCCATTGAGGAATCCCTTGTGGCCGAAGGAGAAGGACAATGTTCCACTCAAGTGGAACCATCACCAACCCAAGACCCACACGCTTCTGAAGAACAAAGTGAAGGCCCTCAACCAAACGAACAAGATCAAGGGTGAGATCAAACACAAGATGGTGGTGAACCACCAAGTGATTCCCAAGGTCAAGTCCTCACCACCGAGCAAGTTCAAGATCAAGAGCAAGCTCAAGATCAAGAACAAGCTCAAGACGACACTCAAGATGATCAAGTTACCGCTCCTCAACTGACTCATAAGGAGGAATTGGAGCATTGTGCCGCCAAGATTGCATCCAAGCTCACTACCAAGGGTCATCTCATGACTAATGTGCTTGGAAGCTTAAGAAAGGGGGTAAGCACTCGTAGACAATTAGCAAACTATTGTGAACATGACGCGTTTGTTTCTTGTGTTGAACCCCAAAAGGTCTATGAGGCACTCGAGGATCCGGATTGGCTTAATGCCATGCATGAAGAACTCAACAACTTCGAGCACAGCAAGGTGTGGATATTGGTGCCAAGGCCAACGGGGAACCATAATGTCATTGGAACCAAGTGGATATTCAAGAACAAGCAAGATGCTCATGGAATTATTGTTCGTAACAAGGCTCGGTTGGTAGCACAAGGCTACTCCCAAGTCGAGGGTATCGACTACGGTGAAACCTTTGCTCCCGTTGCTTGCCTTGAATCTATTATTTTGTTGATTGCTTATGCCACTCATCATAACTTCAAGTCGCAACAAATGGATGTGAAGAGTGCTTTTCTTAATGGTCCTATTAATGAGTTGGTGTATGTGAAACAACCCCTGGGGTTTGAGGATCCCTATTTCCCCGATCATGTGTACCAACTCGATAAGGCACTATATGGCCTTAAAGAAGCCCCACGAGCATGGTATGAGCACCTTACCAAGCTGTTGCAAGATCGTGGATTTGAAATTGGGAAAATCGACCCCACTCTTTTTACTAAGAAGGTCAAAGGGGAATTGTTTGTATGCCAACTATATGTTGATGATATTATCTTTGGTTCCCCTAACCAAGCTTTGAATGAGGAATTTGCCGCTCTCATGACCTCGAAGTTCAAGATGTCCATGATGAGAGAGTTGAAGTTCTTCCTCGGGTTTGAAATCAAGCAAAGAAGAGAAGGAACCTTCATCAACCAAGCCAAATATACTCAAGACATGCTCAAAAGATTCAAGCTAAGTGATGTCAAGCCGGCTTCCACTCCAATGCCCGTCAAATGCCAACTTGACATTGATCCCAATGGTAAAGCGGTGGATCAAAAGGTATATCGCTCCATGATTGGCTCTTTGCTTTACCTTTGTGCATCTAGACCGGATATCATGTTGAGTGTGGGAATTTGTGCACGGTGTCAAGCCGCACCTAAGGAAAGCCACTTTGTGGCGGTCAAGCGAATCTTTCGATATTTGGCTCATACCCCAAACTTTGGTTTGTGGTACCCAAGAGGAGCTAACTTCAATCTTGTGGGATTTTCGGACTCGGATTGGGCGGGAGAAAAAGTGGATAGGAAGTCCACTTCCAGAGGGTGCCAATTCCTTGGTTGCTCTTTGGTGAGTTGGTCTTCCAAGAAGCAAAGTTGTGTGTCTCTCTCGTCCACCGAAGCGGAGTATGTGGTGGCCGGTAGTTGTTGTGCTCAACTTCTATGGATGAGGCAAACTTTAAAGGATTACGGTGTCATTTGTGACAAAGTGCCTCTTTGGTGCGACAATGAAAATGCCATCAAGATTTCTCTCAATCCGGTGCAACACTTCAAGACGAAGCATATTGAGATTCGGTATCATTTCATCCGGGATCACATTAGGCAAGGAGAGATCGAGCTCAACTATGTCAACACACATGATAACCTTGCAGATATCTTCACGAAGCCCTTGGATGAAGCAATATTTCGCGAGTTAAGGCATGAGCTAAATATCATTAATTCGAGCAATGTGGCTTGAACCGTTGCACATCCCACCATACTCATCGTGATGTCTTGTTTAGGTGTAGGCATGGACATAGGGGGAGTGTTGTTCTCTTAATGAACTCTCCCTCCCCCCATTATGCATAAGTTGATCAAGTCTTTCGCATTAGCCATTTTTGATGGTACTTGTGCTTCAAAGATGGGTGTTGGTCATGGGCCCAAGGTTCAAATCTTTGTGTTGCCATACCTCTTAACTCAAACATAGGTGGCCTCGGCCACCGCCCTCTCTTGGAGAGGTGTGTGTTTCTTGTCCTCTCGCTGGTGTTTTTGTTGCCTTTGTGTTTTATCTCTCGTCCTTTTTCCTTTTTGAGCTAAGTTTTTTTAGTGTCTAGTCTCTGAGTCGTGGCTGAGCGGTACTACCGCTGATGGACAGTAAGCGGTACTACCGCCCTCCCCAGCGGTACTACCACTGCGGGGCGGGACTAGGGGGTTATGTCGGGGCAGGGGGAGTTTTCTTCTTCCCCACACCGATTCGCACAACCCACTCGTCCTCCTTGTTTCTCCAGCGCTGACTCGCCGTGGGAGAGCTTCGGCAGGCCGCCGTCTTCGGGCCGTCCCTCTCCATTCCCTTCGGTGGAATCGATCCCCACCCCGTCCTCCTGCCATGGATGCCGGTATTGACCCCGTTCCCGTTCTCTTTGTGCCTAGGTTTCAGATCTAGTCTTTAGGGGCAATAGGTGTAGGTGATGCATCTCTCGATTTTTGGCTAAATCAAGGCTTGAGTAGGTTGGAGAAGGCGTCTAGACTGTTTGGATTGATATTTGGTAGGGTAATTTTTGAATTTGGCATCCCAGTAGTGCCGAATTTGGCCACGACAGTAGGGAACCGCCATTCCCCCGCATGGAGCAGTACTACCGCTCCCCTGGAGCGGTACTACCGCTAGGGCGGTACTGCTGCTTACTGATCGCGCTACTACCGCCGGTGCCCACTTCCATCATACTCTTACCAAATTTCGATCCATGTTGTTTTGTTTGGTGGCTTATGCTCGTTCTTTTGTGTTGTTTCTTATGTCTGTGTGTTCGGTTTTAGGTGATGGCCCTTCTGAGCATCATGTCCGTCATGTCAACCCCGGGCGTTCAACTTCCAAGCGTTATCGCACCTCTGAGACAACGACTGCCTCCTCAAGTGTTCCTCCTCCTCCTCAGCCAAAGAACACTGTCGCGAACAAGCCCAAGCCTAGGGCCAAGTCTATGATAGAGATGTCTGCCAAGGAGTTTTGGGAGAGGCGCCGACGGAACCCATATACGGAAGATCAAGAACCCTCTTTGGTCAACCGTCCCTTTTGGAACCGCTTTCAGTGGGCCATCTACTTTGATGTGATTAAAGCGAAGAAGAATCTCTATGTTGATGTTCACTCCATCGACACGGACTATATGGAGAAGGATCCTGCCTACTTTGGCGAAGCCCTAGAGATGTGTTCTCAGCTGAACATTCTCAGGATCATGCAGTTCAACAAGGACTTTGATGTAGATTTGGTGCCTCAGTTTTATGCCACGGTCCATCTTGGTACAGATGAGGAAAGAACCCTAACTTGGATGACAAATGGCAAGCTGCTTTCTGTCAAGTGGAAGGCTTTCATGGAGTTACATGGAGTTGAAGATCACAGACTTGAGAACCCAGTTGGCTTTCGCCCTCACTGCAATACTACTTCCACTCACAAGCAATCTCTCTGGCCATACTGTACTTTGAAGATTCACCCCGAGACTCAAAAGGAGACCTATGAGTTGCCTGCCTATCTGGATATACTTCATCACATCTTCAGAGAGACCCTCTTTCCTCGCATTGGGAACTTGGATATGGTTCACTCCTTTCTCGTGGACATGCTTCTTTTCTGCCAGCATGAGAAGGAAGAAACACTGGAGAATCCTTGGATATCTCTCATGTCATGTGGTCTGAACTGGTCTCCGCTATCTCTGAGCGCAAGTGCCCAACTTATGGTCCGTTTTGCTTATTGAGAAGGCCTGGGCGCACATTTTTCCTAATGTGGTGCTGGAGACTGGCGAGTTAATCACTCATGAGATCAAGCGTCTGAGGAAGAAGGAGAACTGGGGCACCTCGGCTCCGAGGTCTGGGATTCCATCTGGAGCTGCTGACATGGAGACAGAGACTGATGCTAATGATGATGATTACTATGAGCCCTCAGAAGTGGAGCCCTCATGGGCAAAGAAGATCAAGCGCAAGATGAAGAAACTCTTCTGCATGGAGTCTCATGGACAGTACATGGCTCATGTGTCTGAGAAGAAGGCCAGGAGCCGTCACAAGGAGCTCATGCGTCAGTTGGGTGCAACTGTTGCCAGCGGATCTGAGGGAAAGATCACCGATGAGGAGGAGTGGGTTCAGCAGCATTGCCCGTGGACCGATTCAGACATCGAGCAGTTTACTACTGATGACAGCGATGCAGATGATCCCACTGGGATGTGATGATGGAGATCACTAGTTTGCTATCACCTGGAGCCGTAGCAGCGCTCTTTGCCATTTTGGTGTCTTGATGCCAAAGGGGGGAGAGTTTAGAGATATGTCGCTGTCGAGTTGTGAGCGTGCGTTTGCGTGGCTTGTCTGCCTTGCTTTTCTTTCTCGCAAACTCCTTTCTAATCATTTGCTTTGGTTTGGTTTGTGCGTATGAGACCTGGTACCCTATCATATGGTGTGAGACATATGCTACCCTATCCTTTATTTTCTATGTTTGTCGAGTACTTTGGTAGTATGTGAGTTGCATGCTTATCCTGTTATATACCTTGCTCACACCTACTCTACTGCTTTCGAGCTATATTTGTACCATTACTTGTTGCTTATGCTGTCAGACTATAAAATATAGGGGGAGTGTTGATCCTAATGTGTGTGCCTTGCATTCCAAAGGCACCTCCAATTAGGTGCACACATTCAGGGGGAGCCCCATCTATATTTTGTAGTTCTGGGATTCATTTACTTTCATATCTTAGCTTTGTGCAAATCCCGGGTTGTCATCGATCCACCAAAAAGGGGCACATTGTCAAGGCATGCCTCTCTCTAAGTAGTTTTGGTGATTGATGACAACGCTCTTTGATGACGGTGTAGCTCTTTCGTTTCAGGTTTGGTGGACTTGTCTCGTAGGAGTCACCGTACTATCAAGAGGGGGTCCGCATTGAAAAGGCTAGGGTAGAATCAACACGTACACATCCCCTTTGCACCCATTGAGCCTTCCTTCTTCAATGGAGGATCCTTCATTGCTTCCAGTGTGAGATATGGTCCCAGTGGTAGTACCGCTCAAGAGCCGCAGGCGGCAGTACCGCTCCACAGCGGTAGTACCGCCTAGGGCTCTCAGTCGTAGTACCACTGCTATTCTGATCTTCTACCGCCTCGACTCGAGGGTGTCGCCTCTCGTGTCGGGTTTTGCGGCACTGGCAGCGGCAGTAGAGGCGGTAGTATCGCTCGCAAGCGGTAGTACCGCCCCTACCACTGCTTCTAGTACCACCTTGGGGTCCAAATCTTGCTCCGCCTCTAGTCTCCCTCTGCCCACACAGTAGTACCGCGGCCCACAGCGGTATTACCGCTCTGTGCGGGGCAGAATGGGGGGTAACGGTTGGTTTTGCCCCCCCTTTTAAAAGGAGGTCTTCTTCTCCAAGTTGACTTACCTCTTTTCCCCCAATCTCCATTGTTGCTCCAAAGCTCATTTTCGCCCGATCTCTCTCCCTAGCCAATCAAACTTGTTGATTCTTTAGGGATTGGTTGAGAAGGCCCAGATCTACACTTCCACCAAGAGAAATTTGATTCCCCCCACTAATCCCTTGCGGATCTTGTTATTCTTGGGTGTTTGAGCACCCTAGACGGTTGAGGTCACCTCGGAGCCATATCCCATTGTGGTGATGCTCCGTGGTTTCGTTGGGAGCCTCCAATTTGGTTGTGGAGACAGCCCCAACCTTGTTTGTAAAGGTTCGGTCGCCGCCTTCAAGGGCACCAATAGTGGAATCATGGCATCTCGCATTGTGTGAGGGCGTGAGGAGAATACGGTGGCCTTAGTGGCTTCTTGGGGAGCATTGTGCCTCCACACCCCTCCAACGGAGACGTACTTCCTCTCAAAGGGAAGGAACTTCGGTAACACATCCTCGTCTTCACCGGCTCCACTCTTGGTTATCCCTTACCTTTACTTGTGCAAGCTTATATTGTGTTGTATCCCTTGCTTGCTCGTGTGCTTATTGTTGTTGCATCATATAGGTTGCTCACCTAGTTGCATATCTAGACAACCTACTTTGATGCAAAGTTTTAATTGGTAAAGAAATGCTAAAACTAGCAATTTTCCCTCAAGTGGATGACCTAAGGTTTATCAATCCGTGAGAGGCGTAGGATGAAGATGGTCTCTCTAAAAAACCATGCAATCGAATACACGAAATCTCTTGTGTCCCCAACACACCGAATACAATATCAAATTGTATAGGTGCACTAGTTCGGCGAAGAGATGGTGATAAAAGTGTAATATTGATGGTAGAAATATATTTTTATAATCTGAATAAAAAACAACAAGGTAGCAAATAGTAAACAGGCACAAAAACGGTATTGCAATGCTTGAAAATGAGGCCTAGGGTCCGTACTTTCACTAGTGCAATCTCTCAACAACACTAATATAATTGGATCATATAACTAATGCGGCTTGAAGCTACGTCGGTATTTCCCCAAAGAGGAAGGGATGATGCTATCGGGGATAAACCCCGCGGCATGACTCGGCCGGAAGTATGACCCGGCCGAACTTGGCGCTTCATCGTAACCCGCCGGAGGATTGGCGACTCACAGGTCTGGTGGTTCACTGGTGTGATGACTCATGAGCCTAGTGACTTAATGATGGCCCCGATGGCGAGTCAGACGGATGACAAGGGCCCAAGGCCCAGTAGGCCGGCTCATGTTATTGTGGGCCGACTTAAGACAGAAGGCATGAGGAATATTTCCTTTATGAAGAAGCAAGACCCGGACTTGTAATCAACTAGTAAGAGAATAAACTAGTCCTAGTCCTACTAGGATTCCATATGTAACCCGCCCCTCTAACTTATATAAGGAGGGGTAGGGCTCCCCAAGAGGAGGGAGAAGAAACAATCTTTAGGGCTAGACACAAAGAGCCGGCTTACCGGCGACTCTCTCATGATCATAACGAGACCTAGCCACAAACAACATGTAGGGTTATTACCGGATGATGTTTCCCGGGGCCCGAAGCTGTCTAAACCCTTGTCTTGTGTTGCGTCTCTCGATTCCGCTCAACCCCTCTCAAGCTACCACATAGATGCATTGGCCTCGCGACTAAGTCCTCACACTAAGGAAATCTGCCGTGACAATTCCACGACATTTGGTGCCCACCGTGGGGCTCGTGCACGGTGGTGTTGGGTTCTTGAAGGGATATCTCTCAGGGGTCGAGAAGCTCGCAGTTGATCAACTATGAGTTCATCAAGGGAGATTGAAAAAGTATCCAGTGGCGATGGATATTGAGTTCAAGGGAATTTAGGGCTTTTGCGTTCTTCTGTGTATCGCGAAGGCAACACGACCCGTCTAAACCGAATCGAAGATCAAGATTTTTGGCTGCAATAGCGTGTCGCCGAGACTGACAAGAGTTGTGCTGTAGCCGCCGTATGCACGGATCATGCAAACCACCCTATATATCAAGCAAATCCTGAGGCAGGCGCCACTGGAACTATTGATGTCACACATCAAATCGGAGTTGTACGACAAACTGCAACACAACTTATCCAGTCTGATTGCTTTTTGGGATGATTCACTAGCACTCCATAATGCTATTTGAAGACTACTCCACATGAAATCCCAGAGTGCCACTAATATTTGCACAAGGATCGGAAGTCCGATTGATCAGAAGTTCAACTGGCATTACCACATACACACACGTGAAGCTAGCAAATCAGTGGGCAGGAGGCCCGACCGATCAGCAAACCAAGTCGCCGCCAACACAGCTGCTACTGCTATCTTTATGGCCTCAAGCCGCCACTTTCTGTCTCACCGGTCGTGCCACAGGCCGCTGCCGCAGCCTCCATCTCGTGCACACGCGCGCGGTTTTTCTTTGCCGCGCAACACACCACGTCGCTGCACCTCCATGAGTCATAACCCACAAGTATAGGGGATCGCAACAGTTTTCGAGGGTAGAGTATTCAACCCAAATTTGTTGATTCGACACAAGGGGAGCCAAAGAATATTCTCAAGTATTAGCAGCTGAGTTGTCAATTCAACCACACATGGAAACTTAATATCTGCAGCAAAGTGTTTAGTAGCAAAGTAATATGATAGTAGTGATAATGGTAGCAAAAGGTAACAGTAGTAAAAGTAATGTTTTTGGTATTTTGTAGTGATGATAGCAATAGCAACGGAAAAGTAAATAAGCGAAGAACAATATATGGAAAGCTCCGTAGGCAATGGATCGGTGATGGAGAATTATGCCGGATGCGGTTCATCATGTAACAGTCATAACCTAGGGTGACACAGAACTAGCTCCAGTTCGTCAATGTAATATAGGCATGTATTCCGAATATAGTCATACATGCTTATGGAAAAGAACTTGCATGACATCTTTTGTCCTACCCTCCCGTGGCAGCGATGTCCTTACGGAAACTAAGGGATATTAAGGCCTCCTTTTAATAAAGAACCGGAACAAAGCATTAACACATAGTGAATACATGAACTCCTCAAACTACGGTCATCACCGGTAAGTATCCCGATTATTGTCACTTCGGGGTTAACGGATCATAACACATAGATAGGTGACTATAGACTTGCAAGATAGGATCAATAACACTCATATATTGATGAAAACATAATAGGTTCAAATCTGAAATCATGGCACTCGGGCCCTAGTGACAAGCATTAAGCATAGCAAAGTCATAGCAACATCAATCTCAGAACATAGTGGACACTAGGGATCAAACCCTAACAAAACTAACTCGATTACATGATAGATCCCATCCAACCCATCACCGTCCAGCAAGCCTACGATGGAATTACTCACGCACGGCGGTGAGCATCATGAAATTGGTGATGGAGGATGGTTGATGATGACGATGGCGACGGATTCCCCTCTCCGGAGCCCTGAACGGACTTCAGATCAGCCCTCCAGAGAGGTTTTAGGGCTTGGCAGCGGCTCCGTATCATAAAACACGATGATTTCTTCTCTCTGATTTTTTATCCCCGAAACTCAATATATGGAGGTGGAGTTGGAGTCGGAGAGGCAACCGGGGGCCCACGAGGTAGGGGGCGCGCCCCCCACCCTCGTGGCAAGGTGGCGGGCCCCCTGGCCTTCATATTTGGCAGGTATTTTTCTTATTTTCTGAAAAGTGGCTCCGTGAAGTTTCAGGTCATTCCGAGAATGTTTGCTCTTGCACATAAATAACACCATGGTAATTCTGCTGAAAACAGCGCCAGTCCGGGTTAGTTCCATTCAAATCATGCAAGTTAGAGTCCAAAACAAGGGCAAAAGTGTTTGGAAAAGTAGATACTTTGGAGACGTATCAACTCCCCCAAGCTTAAACCTTTGCTTGTCCTCAAGCAATTCAGTTGACAAACTGAAAGTGATAAAGAAAAACTTTTACAAACTCTGTTTGCTCTTGTTGTTGTAAATATGTAAAGCCAGCATTCAAGTTTTCAGCAAAGATTATAACTAACCACATTCACAATAACGCATAGGTCTCAAGTTTACTCATATCAATAGCATAATCAACTAGCGAGAAATAATAATAAATCTCGGATGACAACACTTTCTCAAAACAATCATAATATGATATAACAAGATGGTATCTCGCTAGCCCTTTCTGAGACCGCAAAATATAAATGCAGAGCACCTTTAAAGACCAAGGACTGACTAGATATTGTAATTCATGGTAAAAGAGATCCAGTCAAGTCATACTCAATGTAAACTAACAGTAATGAATGCAAATGATAGCGGTGCTCTCCAACTGGTGCTTTTTAATAAGAGGATGATGACTCAGCCTAAAAGTAAATAGATAGGCCCTTTGTAGAGGGAAGCAGGGATTTGTAGAGGTGCCAGAGATCGGTTTTGAAATAGAGGTGAATAATATTTTGAGCGGTATACTTTCATTGTCAACATAACAACCAAGAGATGGCGATATCTTCCATGCTACACACATTATAGGCGGTTCCCAAACAGAATGGTAAAGTTTATACTCCCCCTTCCACCAAGAAGCATCAATCCATGGCTTGCTCGAAACAACGAGTGCCTCCAACTAACAAGAGTCCCAGGGGGAGTTTTGTTTGCAATTATTTTGATTTAGTTTGCATAAAGCATGGGACTGGGCATCCCGGTGACCAGCCATTTATCTCATGAGTGAGGAGCGGAGTCCACTCCTCTTGAGAATAACCCGCCTAACATGGAAGATACAGACAACCCTAATTGATACATGAGCTATTCGAGTATACAAAACAGGATATTTATTTGAAGGTTTAGAGTTTGGCACATACAAATTTACTTGGAACGGCACGTAGATACCGTACATAGGTAGGTATAGTGGACTCATATGGAATAACTTTGGGGTTTAAGGAGTTTGGATGCACAAGCAGTATTCCCGCTTAGTACAAGTGAAGGCTAGCAAAAGACTGGGAAGCGACCAGCTAGAGAGCGACAACAGTCATGGACATGCATTAAAATTAATCAACACCGAATGCAAGCATGAGTAGGATATAATCCACCATGAACATAAATATCATGATGGCTATGTTGATTTTGTTTCAACTACATGCGTGAACATGTGCCAAGTCAAGTCACTTAAATCATTCAGAGGAGGATACCACCCTATCATACCACATCACAACCATTTTAATAGCATGTTGGCACGCAAGGTAAACCATTATAACTCATAGCTTATCAAGCATGGCATAAGAAACTATGATCTCTAGTTGTCATTGCAAACATGTTTATTCATAACAGGCTGAATCAGGAACGATGAACTAATCATATTTACAAAAACAAAAGAGGTCGAGTTCATACCAGCTTTTCTCATCTCAGCCAGTCCATCATATAACATTATAATTTCCTTTCACTTGCACGATCGAATGATGTGAATAATAATAATAGTGCACGTGCATTAGACTAAGCTGGAATTTGCAAGCATTCAATAAACAGAAGAAGACAAGGCAATATGGGCTCTTTTTTTAGATCAACAATAATGCATATAAGAGCCACTTCATCAATTTAATTATGGTCTTCTCCTATTGACCCCCAAAGAAAAGAAAAGAAATAAAACTATTTACACGGGAAAGCTCCCAACAAGCAAAAGAAGAACAGGAAATATTTTTGGGTTTTCTTTTTAATTACTACTACAAGCATGGAAATTAAACTGATTAAAAGCTACAACTATTTTTTTGGTTTTTCTTAAGGTTTATTAAACACACAAGAAGAAAGCATAAAAAGGAAAATAACCTAGCATGGATGATACAATGAAAAAGTATGAGCACCGACATCTAGAAATGAGTGTGTGAACTAAATGTAATGTCGGTGGGAAATACATACTCCCCCAAGCTTAGGCTTTTGGCCTAAGTTGGTCTATGGCCATGGCTGGCCTGGTGGATATCCATAATAGTAGTTGGGGTCGTACTGAGATGAAGAAGAGGAAGGCTCCGATTACCACTGGCTGACAATCATCTCCGGATCCCACTGGTAATTAGACTGTCGTGAAGGATCAACTTGTGGTTCCGGCTTTGGCTCCTCGGCTGGTGCAGGGTTCCGATAGGCGTGAATAGCCTTCAACGGAACAAGGTACATGCCTGAAGATAAATCAAACAAAGAAGGAGCAGGCAGGGTAATAGTCTCAGGATGATGTTTATTAAAGAACAATTGATATCTAAGCTCTCCTTCCCTATTCTTAACAATAAAATCATGTGCCACCATACTTTTATAATCTAGATAAACACAGGGCAACACCTTTTCTTCCTTCTCAAAATGCCTAATAGTGTTGGGGAACGTTGCAGAAAACAAAAAATTTCCTACTCGTCTCACCAAGATCCATCTAGGAGTTCATCTAGCAACGAGTCATCGGATGCATCTACATACCTTTGTAGATCGCGCACGGAAGCGTTCAAAGAACGGTGATGATGTAGTCGAACACGACGTGATCCAAATCACCGATGACCAAGCGCCGAACGGACGGCACCTCCGCGTTCAACACACGTATGGGACGGGAGACGTCTCCTCCTTCTTGATCCAGCAAGGGGGAAGGAGAGGTTGATGAAGATCCAGCAGCACGACGGCGTGGTGGTGGATGCAGGGCGTCACAGTAGCAGGGCTTCGCCTATACTACGAGAGAGAGACGTAACAGGGAGAGAGGGAGGCGCCAAGGCTAAGGTATGAAGTCCCTCCTCTCCTCAACTATATATAGGGGTGCCAAGGGGGGGCGCCGGCCCTAGTAGATGGAATCTACTAGGGGGGGCGGCGGCCAAGGGGTGGGGGGCTTGCCCCCCAAGCAAGGGGGCGCCCCTTTTAGGGTTTCCCCCCAACCCTAGGCGCATGGGCCCTTGGGGGGGTGGCGCCCCAGCCCACTTTGGGCTGGGTCCCTTCCCACTTCAGCCCATGGGGCCCTCCGGGATAGGTGGCCCCACCCGGTGGACCCCCGGGACCCTCCCGGTGGTCCCGGTACAATACGGTGACCCCGAAACTTGTCCCGATGGCCGAAACAGCACTTCCTATATATAATTCTTTACCTCCGGACCATTCCAGAACTCCTCGTGACGTCCGGGATCTCATCCGGGACTCCGAACAACATTCGGGTTACTGCATATACATATCTTCACAACCCTAGCGTCACCGAACCTTAAGTGTGTAGACCCTACGGGTTCGGGAGACAAGCAGACATGACCGAGACGACTCTCTGGTCAATAACCAACAGCGGGATCTGGATACCCATGTTGGCTCCCACATGCTCCACGATGATCTCATCGGATGAACCACGATGTCGAGGATTCAATCAACCCCGTATGCAATTCCCTTTGTCAATCGATATGTTACTTGCCCGAGATTCGATCGTCGGTATCCCAATACCTCGTTCAATCTCGTTACCGGCAAGTCACTTTACTCGTACCGTAATGCATGATCCCGTGACCAGACACTTGGTCACTTTGAGCTCATTATGATGATGCATTACCGAGTGGGCCCGGTGATACCTCTCCGTCATACGGAGTGACAAATCCCAGTCTTGATCCATGTCAACCCAACAGACACTTTCGGAGATACCCGTAGTATACCTTTATAGTCACCCAGTTACGTTGTGACGTTTGGTATACCCAAAGCACTCCTACGGTATCCAGGAGTTACACGATCTCATGGTCTAAGGAAAAGATACTTGACATTGGAAAAACTCTAGCAAACGAACTATACGATCTTGTGCTATGTTTAGGATTGGGTCTTGTCCATCACATCATTCTCCTAATGATGTGATCTCGTTATCAATGACATCCAATGTCCATAGTCAGGAAACCATGACTATCTGTTGATCAACGGGCTAGTCAACTAGAGGCTTACTAGGGACATGTTGGTGTCTGTTATTCACACATGTATTACGATTTTCGGATAACACAATTATAGCATGAATAAAGACAATTATCATGAACAAGGAAATATAATAATAATGCTTTTATTATTGCCTCTAGGGCATATTTCCAACAAATAGGTATGTTAAAATGTGCAGCTAGGCGTGAAGCATAGATACCTTCAAAGATAGGGCCTTTGGTACGGTTCAGACTTAACCGTTTAGTAATAATGCCGCCCATACTAAAAGTGTTATCACTGTATAAACCGTGGAGCAAAATAATAATATCAGGGATACTAAGGTTTCCACAGTTTCCGCGACCAATTAAGTAACGACTAGCAAATAATGCAAACTAACGTAGAACAGGAAAATGTATGCTAGTGATTCGTGCATCGGAAACCTTCCTTGTTTCCCCTACAGTGATAGTATCAATAAACCCCTCCACATCATCGCAATGTGGTTCTTCTATCTTGCCCTCAAAAGGGACTAAACAAATCCGACAGAAATCATAAAGTGACATCTCCTTATGCTCATCATATAAATGAAACTCCACTGTAGGTGGCGAGTTCCTAGAATGGAAATGAAAGTTTTGCACAAAGGTATTTGTGAGTAAGAGATACTGATCGCATTGGTCGTGGAGGAAAGCCGTGAGGCCTGCATTCCTTGCCATTTCATGAAAGTCTTTATAGATACCGGCTGCTCTCAAGAAATCATCAGAAGGCCATTCACACGCCCAAACCTCCGCGGTGCGAGGCAGATTATACTTAGGCTTTGGTGCCTTTTCCTTCGAGCTTTGGCTCGATGAGCCCCTCAATAGTCTCCTCATCATTTTCTGAAAAATTCTGAAATTTTTAGTAACTTCAAAATAGAAGTAAACCAAACTCAATGATATTGATAACAACTACTCCTACAAGTGCCTAGGGCCTATATCATGCATCAAAACTACTTTTGACCATATAAATTTGACATGCAAGCTCAAGAACAGGGTCACCTAAGCAGCAAAAATTTGCAATGAATAAAGCACTAGAACGAAAACTAATTGGACCAATGGAGGAGTCACATACCAAGGAACAATCTCCCCAAGCAGTTTTGTGAGAGGTGCTTTGAGCAAGGAGATCGAAAATGGCAGCAAAGAGAGCTAGAACTCGTGCATGAGCTAGATATTCGTGTTTGTGGGAGGAAGATTAAATAGGTGGGTGCAGGAATAAGTGGAGGAGGGCCACCGTGGGCCCACGAGGCAGGGGGCGCGCCCTAGAGGGGTGGGCGCGCCCTCCACCCTCGTGGGCAGGTGGTTGACCCCCCTGGTGTGTTCTCAGTGCCAAATATTCTAGAAAAAATCATATTTAAATTTCAGGGCATTTGGAGAACTTTTATTTTTGGGGTATTTTTATATTGCACAGATAATCAGATAACAGACAGAAAAATATTTATTTTTATTTTATTTAATATGAGTAACAAAAAGTAAAAGTGGGGTACAGAAGGTTGTGCCTTCTAGTTTCATCCATCTCATGATCATCAAAAGGAATCCTCTAACAAGGTTCCAAGTCTTGTTAATGAACTCATTCTGAATAACATGGAACCGGAGAAATTCCGAATAACACTATGTTACCTCAAGGGGGATATGCGCATCCCCAATAATAAGAATATCATATTTCTTCTTGACAGTAGGAAGAGGAAATTCAAAACCTCCAAATATAATCGATGGCATTTTCCCAATAGAGTTGATACTATGAACTTGAGGTTGTTTCCTCGGAAAGTGTACCGTATGCTCGTTACCATTAACATGCAAAGTGACATTGCCTTTAGTGCAATCAATAACAGCCCCTGCAGTATTCAAAAAGGGTCTTCCAAGAATAATAGACATACTATCGTCCTCGGGAATATCAAGAATAACAAAATCTGTTAAAATAGTAACATTTGCAACTACAACAGGCATATCCTCACAAATATCGACAGGTATAGCAGTTGATTTATCAGCCATTTGCAAAGATATTTCAGTGGGTGTCAACTTATTCAAGTCAAGTCTACGATATAATGAGAGAGGCATAACACTAACACCGGCTCCAAGATCACATAAAGCAGTTTTAACATAGTTTCTTTTAATGGAGCATGGTATAGTGGGTACTCCGGGATCTTCAAGTTTCTTTGGTATTCCACCCTTAAAAGTATAATTAGCAAGCATTGTGGAAATTTCAGCTTCCGGTATCTTTCTTTTATTTGTAATAATATCTTTCATGTACTTAGCATAAGGATTGGTTTTGAGCATATCAGTTAATCGCATACGCAAAAAGATAGGTCTAATCATTTCAGCAAAGCGCTCAAAATCCTCATCATCCTTTTTCTTGGATGATTTGGGAGGAAAAGGCATGGGTTTCTGAGCCCATGGTTCTCTTTCTTTACCATGTTTCCTAGCAACAAAATATTTCTTATCATAACGTTGATTCTTTGATTGTGGGTTATCAAGATCAACAGCAGGTTCAATTTCTATATCATTATCATTACTAGGTTGAGCATCTTCATGAATATTATTATTAGCATTATCACTAGTTTCAGGTTCATTACCAGATTGAGTTTCAGCATCAGAAATAGAAATATCATTTGGATTCTCAGGTGGTTCAATAACAGGTTCACTAGAAGCATGCAAAGTCCTATCATTTTTCTTTTTCTTCCTTTTAGAAGGACTAGGTGCATCTATATTATTTCTCTGAGAATCTTGCTCAATTCTCTTAGGATGGCCTTCAGGATACAAAGGTTCCTGAGTCATTTTACTGGTTCTAGTAGCCACTCCAACATCATTATCATTATTCTTACTATTCAATTCATTGAGCAAATCATTTTTAGTTTTAAGTACTTGTTCTACTTGAGTGGTAACCATAGAAGCATGTTTAATAATAAGTTTAAGTTCACCTTTGACATTAGCCATATAATCACCCAAGTGTTCAAGCATATTTGAATTGTATTTCAATTGTCTACCAAAATAAGGATTAAAATCTTCTTGCTTAGCCATAAATTTATCAAACTCATCTAAGTATGGGCTAGCAAACTTAGTAAATGGGATTTCAGCTTTATCATATCTACAGAGAGAATTTACCTTTACTACTTGTGTTGGGTTATCAAGACCATGTGTTTCTTCAATAGGTAAAGGATTAAGATCGTATGTTTCTTCAACAGGCGGTAAATTAAGACCATGTATTTCTTCAATAGGAGGTAAACTCTTAACATCTTCAGCTTCAATACCTTTTTCTTTCATAGATTTCTTTGCCTCTTGCATATCTTCAAGACTGAGAAATAGAATACCCCTCTTCTTCAGAGTTGGTTTAGGAATAGGCTCAGGAATTGGCTCCGGAGGTGTCCAATTATTTTCATTTGTTAACATATTATTCAATATAATTTCAGCTTCATCCGGCGTTCTTTCCCTAAAAACAGAACCAACACAACTATCCAGGTAATCTCTGGAAGCATCAGCTAGTCCATTATAAAAGATATCAAGTATTTCATTTTTCTTAAGAGGATGATCAGGCAAAGCATTAAGTACTTGGAGAAGCCTCCCCCAAGCTTGTGGGAGACTCTCTTCTTCAATTTCCACAAAATCATATATATCTGACGGTGTCCTGGACTAGGGGGTACTCAACACGTCGTCTCCCGATCTGTTAGATTGGGCCGAGGACCCCCATGGCCGTATACTCATGGGGCAGTTTGGATAGTTGCCGCATACAAGGAAGATTCCACAAGACTTGGTGATCAAGACAAGGACTCCTCCCCACCGACGTATTCGGTTAGGACTCTTGTTATCCTAGGCCTCTGGTGCATTATATAAACCAAGGCCAGGCTAGTCGATAGATATATAAAACAATCATACCATAGGTTAGCTTCTAGGGTTAAGCCTCTACGATCTCGTGGTAGATCGACTCTTGTAATACTCATATCATCAATATCAATCAAGCAGGACGTAGGGTATTACCTCCATCAAGAGGGCCCGAACCTGAGTAAAATATCGTGTCCCCTGCCTCCTATTACCATCGATCCTAGATGCATAGTTTGGGACCCCCTACCCGAAATCCGCCGGTTTTGACACCGACATTGGTGCTTTCATTGAGAGTTCCGCTGTGTGATCGGCAAAAGGATCGATGACTCGTCTGCAGATTAACTACGACGTCGACATCTTCGTCACCGGCTCGACTGGTCACCTTGGCTTGACCGAGGACTGTGCCCTGCCTCCAATCGTCATATTCGGACGAGAGCCTTCATCAACATCAACTCCGATCTCTATCAAGATCATGAAGGAATCATCGATGGAGCTCGGGGGCTCAACGTCAACATTGCCCTCGGGTAACCGTGCTGTTTTTCCGAACATCGAACTTGTATTCGCTGCCACCACTTCTTTGAGCATCGCTTTGACGATCCCTTTGGTTGAATTGTGTGGAATTAAGTCTACAACAACCATACAAAATTTCATCGAGTTCCGATGGAGGAATCTCTGGCAATCTGTGATATACCGGAGCCCTGTCAAATCTGGACGGGAATCTAGACGAATTTAGGGCGTGGTCTCCAGAGCCCAGCTCGGAGGTCCTTTGGAAGATCCAACCGTTCATCTACTGTGGAATTCTCATATCTACCACCCCTCCAAATTTCAGCTCGATCCGACGGCTCAAACTCCGGGAACGTTCCGATGAGTGGACCAATTTTCGGATCTGTTTTCTGCACGAATACGGATCCGACCCGAATTCATGTTTCTTTAAGAACGTGATATTGGACAACCTTTTTAGAGGAATTCTCTTCTAGGGTATTGTGCATTGTTTTTAAACACGTGCCTGTAAATTGCTAAACCTCCCCTGAGGTCATCTTCATCATCATGCTGTTGTCAAACCAGTCCGGCAATATTGCTCCAAGGCTGCCGACTTGCGCTAGATACGTCGTCACTTTGTTGAGCCGAGCTCAACTTCTTCAGATCATCATATCGGCAAGCCGAACAAGAGTCCGGCATCGCGAGGGATAAATCATCACCAACATCGCCGCCCCACAGATTACACGGAGCGGGCACACTGGCATCGCCGCACGGTCACTTCATCAAGCCGGCATCGCCCACGTCACGACCGGCATCGGCAGGGCCGCACTATTGCTTCTTCAAGCCGATGTCCATCATGCCGACCTACTTTGACTCATCGGCTGACATCGAGGCTTCGACATCTTGGCTGGACCGGGGGCCTCGCCATCTCTTCATCAACCTACTCCGGAGACTTCAGCGTCACTAGCCGACCAGCTTCGTCACGTTAGCTGGACCGAGGGCTTTGCCTCCGCAAGCCAACCTTTTCCAGCATCGCCGTGCCGCTGCTTTATCGCTCATCAGGCAATGGGTGTGTGGATCGAGTCCCAATTTTGGGAGTCACCTTTCTTCGGATTGCTACAACAAATAAACCAGGTGCTATTAATCCTAGTAATTTTTGCTTGTTGGAGTTTATTTTTCCCAAGAAATTATTACTCTGGTTTGTTTCTGTACACAGGTCTATCGAATGATGTCCGCATTAACTGCGGCCGCGTGGTGGTTCGGTCAGTTTCCGTACATAGTCCGGCGAACGCCGCATCCGGAACTCGGACCGACCTGTGAATTCAGGCTTTGCCACACCTTTACCACATCACGCCGACGCCCTGCATTGACATTGACTTCAGCGCCAGGACATATTTCTTTTGTTACTCACTTCACATAAATTATTTGTTATGCAACATTTTTTTTATTATTATCATTACTATTATCTCCGGTTTGCACTATTTTTTGTGCACAGGAAAATGATCCGGATTGGGCAGTATCGTTAACTCGGTGTACTGACATACCACGTCACCTCGGCTGGACGGGGGGCTTCGTCAACACTTCATTATCCCATGCCGGGGACTTCGGCATCACTCTGCTGGCCTGCATTGACCGTGCTATGTCACCACTTCGGAGTGCCGAGCCCTTTGCTCCGCCACCTCGGGACCGGCTTGGGGGATGGAACCTTGTCCCCCATCAAGCTCGGACCGCGTCATCAATACCGAACACATTAACCAGCTAAGTTGCCTTCATGCTCAAAGTTTTAAATTTTTAACTTGTGTTCAATTCGACCAAGCATTATACTTTTTTGGAAAAAAGTTGCTTGTAAAAAAATTCCTTGTCCAAACTTTGTTTGTGACACACAAATTCAAATACCCCGTTTATTTGGGGGCTTCCTTTATGAAGCTTTTCCTCTTGCATATGATTATACTTGTATGGCTTCGTTCCTTGTTCGTGTATTACGCCACAATATGAAGCATATTGACTTAAGCGATTTGCAAGCTGGGTTGCCTGGCTCCTGTGCTTACCCCTACGTTCCCGATTGTTCGGCTAGGGAGTAAAGGGAGCACCTCTACGATTGTCACGACCGGGTCCTCCGAGCTCTGACCTCAGACTGGGTGAAGCCGAAAGCTAGCGCTCTTATTGTTTTCAATCATGGTCGGCACACAACGGAACTCATGAGTACAAAAAATCTATTGCACAAGTACCATAGTAATAATGAGCACCGAAGAAATGTATCGGTGGGGGTACTATTTTCTTCGAAGATGCTTCTTACACTTCGGCTGTAATATAGCATAAGTTCCCTGAGCACGCTTTGTCTGTTACAGCCTTATGGCCCGGTTGCCTAGTTATCGGAAACACTGTCGATATTCTTGATAGGTGGAGTACATAACACTTTTCGGTCCTTGACCGAAGAGGGAGAGCCGACGGTCGGTTAAGATGCTTTTAAAGTTCGGGTGAACAAAGATATGATATTAGTACTTCGGTACATACAACCATTATACATAAAATTCTTTTACCCAAGTCACTTGGGGGCTCTTAAATTTATATGAGCCATTTTATAATAAGTGTTCTTCTTCTTAGTTGTTGCAAAGTTTTTATTACTATTATTATTCATCACTCCTTTTTTCGACACGAGCGTGTGGTCACTAGCCGGGGAGCCTAATTTCTCTCTCAAAGCCGCTAGAGTTTAGTTTGCTAAACTGGCCTAATGAGAAGTACTCCGCCTTCGAGATAGGAGGTTGAAGCCGTAGGCTGACCCGCTTGAAGTCTTGAGATAGGATGTGACATGTTAAAGCACGATAAAAGCAAATTTTTTTCTAAGACCAATTTTCGGATTGGCACCGAACACTTGATCTTGTTCGGACGTCAAGTTTTTACTGACGTTTTTTTGGTTTTCCAAGCTTATGACACTTTTAAACTATTTGTATGTTTCCAGCACAAGTCTCGCAGTGCAACGCCGGACACCTTTAGAGATTCGGCAAAAACATTCTCGGATATTTCTATATATGCATCTGTTTCGAATTGTGTCTTCGGTCAATAGTTGGGTTGCCCGGCTCCTGCACTTGCTTCCTACGTTCCGCTTTGTTCAGCTAGGCATGCAAAGGGAGAACCACTGCGACTGTGCTTCCAGCTCACATGGTTAAGCACCTCAGTGGAGAAAGCCGAAAACTGACTGTCACAATAAGTGTAAACTGGTCAGCGATCCGATGACTGTGTTAAATGACGGGCCATTCATAACAATGGCCGAAGTGTTTACGGCTTGACCTCGACTGTCGCCGAACACTACCGGGGGCTATTAACTGGCCTCCCAAACTAAATCCTCAATATTTTGCTCTTACATTAGAGCTGATGTTTCATGATCATGCTTAGCATGACAACCCAAAGAAAGGAACCGATAGCGGGACTATTTTCCTTGGAAGACATTTCTTATATTAAACAGTAATATAACATATCTCTCTGCGTACCTTTGTTTATAAAACCGTATGGCCAGATTGCCTTGTTTGTCTTTCCCTCATAAAGGCTTTATAAAGTAGGACAAACACTCCCCGACTACTGGCCGAGGAGGTGGAAGCCGATGGTCAGTCAACAAAGTTTTGTACAATGCGGATCTGTGCATTAATGACGTAAAGTACTTGGATACATAGAGTCATTACACATAATTTGTGATTTTACTATGGATATCGATCCTTAATTCGGCCACCCGTGCCCGCATTAAGGCTCGGGGGCTACTGGGCTTCGGGCTTATTATTTACAAATATTAAAGGGGCACATCGATCCCCTGATCTGGTGTTGCCACCCGATCAATGTCTCGAGGGTTACTGCATTGCCTGTTCAATGCAGAAAATTTTAAGTGCAATACAGTTTCCGACAAGATTTTGATCCGCAGGTTGGTCAGCCGCACCCAACCTGAGTCTCGAGGACTGAGCACGCCGCTTTTTGTGTCCCGAAGTATTCTGCCGAGCTAGGACTTGATCCTCAGGCCGATTTTACAAATCAACTTGAGTCTCAGCGGCTATTGGGATCAGCGGTCTTACGTCATCCTTCAGGTGCATCTCGGGTTTTAGACCGATACACACCTTCAGGGCTACTGGCTATATATCTCGGCAGAGAAGAAATTGCACCAATAAAAAATATTGACAAAAAATCGGCCCACAGTCGGGGTGGTGCACCACCTCGAAAGTAGTCCGGCATAAAGCTCGGGCGCTAGTGGCTAGCTCCATAGAGGGCATTTCCGGCATTAAGCTGGGCTAAACTCCTTCAACTTTTTTTGGACCAAGATGATCTATGACATCTTGGAGATCGTCCGGCGTTGGAGCTTGGACATAGTCCGGCGTTGGAGTTCGGATATATTTCGGCGTTGGAGCTCGGAAGCAGTCCGACATTGGTGCTCGGCTGCAAAAGATACCTCGAATGTAGTCTGGCGTTAGAGCTTGGACGCAAGAGGACACTGCCTCCCGGGAACAACTTCAAACCCAAGGTGTGGCATAAAAATAACAAGGCATTGATAAAGGCCAGAAACTTAAAGGGGCTCCTCGGATACCCGACGTATAAACTCGTCGAATGCATTTCGGCGATCTTGAAGATCGAAGATGAGAAGATTTGTTGAACCAGTTTTCAAGACCGACAACCGAAGATGAAGAATAGTTCAGAAGAATCGAGGAGTGTCCCTAACTTGAAGACCGGTTCAGGGGGCTACTGATGGTGTCCTGGACTAGGGGGTACTCAACACTGATGTCTACTAGATAACCTTCTTCTTGTAGACGTTCTTGGGCCTCCAAGTGCAGAGGTTTGTAGGACAGTAGCAAATTTCCCTCAAGTGGATGACCTAAGGTTTATCAATCCGTAGGAGGCGTAGGATGAAGATGGTCTCTCTCAAGCAACCCTACAACCAAATAACAAAGAGTCTCTTGTGTCCCCAACACCCCCAATACAATGGTAAATTGTATAGGTGCACTAGTTCGGCGAAGAGATGGTGATACAAGTGGTATATGGATGATAGATAATAGTTTTTGTAATCTGAAAATATAAAAACAGCAAGGTAACTAATGATAAAAGTGAGCGTAAACGGTATTGCAATGCTAGGAAACAAGGCCTAGGGTTCATACTTTCACTAGTGTAAGTTCCGTCAACAATACTAACATAATTGGATCATAAAACTATCCCTCAACATGCAACAAAGAGTCACTCCAAAGTCACTAATAGCGGAGAACGAACGAAGAGATTATGGTAGGGTACGAAACCACCACAAAGTTATTCTTTCCAATCAATCCGTTGGGCTATTCCTATAAGTGTCCAAACAGCCCTAGAGTTTGTACTAGAATAACACCTTAAGACACAAATCAATCAAAACCCTAATGTCACCTAGATACTCCAATGTCACCTCAAGTATCCGTGGGTATGATTATATGATATGCATCACACAATCTCAGATTCATCTATGCAACCAACACAAAGGACCTCAAAGAGTGCCCCAAAGTTCCTACCGGAGAATCACAACGAAAACGTGTGCCAACCCCTATGCATAGGTTCATGGGCGGAACCCGCAAGTTGATCACCAAAACATACATCAAGTGAGTCACGTGGTATCCCATTGTCACCACAGATACACACGACAAGACATACATCAAGTGTTCTCAAATCTTTAAAGACTCAATCCGATAAGATAACTTCAAAGGGGAAACTCAATTCATTACAAGAGAGTAGAGGGGGAAAGAAACATAATAGGATCCAAATATAATAGCAAAGCTCGCGATACATCAAGATCGTATCACCTCAAGAACACGAGAGAGAGAGATCAAACACATAGCTACTGGTACATACCCTCAGCCCCGAGGGAGAAGTACTCCCTCCTCGTCATGGAGAGAACTAGGATGATGAAGATGGCCACGGGAGAAGGATTGCCCCCTCCGGCAGGGTGCCGGAACAGGTCTAGATTGGTTTTTGGTGGCTACGAAGGCTTCTGGAGGCGGAGCTCCCTATCTATTGTCCGTTCTAGAAGTTTTAGGGTATATGGAGTTATATAGGCAGAAGAAGCATGTCAGGGGAGCCACGAGGGCCCCACGAGGCAGGGGGGCATGCCCTAGGGGGTGGGCGCGCCCCTACCCTCGTGAGCTCCTCCTTCCTTCCTTGACGTGGGGTCCAAGTCCATCAGGTGGCTTTCGTTCCAAAAATAACTTCTCTAGTTGATTTCGTTCCGTTTCGACTCCGTGTGATATTCCTTTTCTTCAAAACACCGAAATAGGCATAAAACATCAAATCTGGGCTGGGCCTCCGGTTAATAGGTTAGTCCCGAAAGTAATATAAAGGTGGATAATAAAGCCCAATAATGCCCAAAACAGTAGATAATATAGCATGGGGCAATCAAAAATTATTGATACGTTGGAGACGTATCAAACACGTCATCTCCTGATCTGTTAGATTGGGCCGAGGACCCCCATGGCTGTATACTCATGGGCCAGTTCAGACAGTTGCCGCATACAAGGAAAATTCCACAAGACTTGGTGATCAAGACAAGGACTCCTCCCCACCGGCGTATTCGGCTAGGACTCTTGTTATCCTAGGCCTCTGGTGCATTATATAAACCGAGGCCAGGCTAGTCGATAGATATATACAACAATCATACCATAGGCTAGCTTCTTGGGTTAAGCCTCTACGATCTCGTGGTAGATCAACTCTTGTAATACTCATATCATCAACATCAATCAAGCAGGACATAGGGTATTACCTCCATCAAGAGGGCCTGAACCTGGGTAAAACATCATGTCCCCTGCCTCCTGTTACCATCGATCCTAGATGCATAGTTCAGGACCCCCTACCCGAGATCCGCCGGTTTTGACACTGACAATATCCCTTAAAGCATATTGTTTCTTATGAGTAGGGAAATATTTAGCAGAGAAGTAATAAATCATATCCTGGGGACTACGCACACAACCAGGATCAAGAGAATTAAACCATATCTTAGCATCACCCTTTAATGAGAATGGAAATATTTTAAGGATATAAAAGTAACGAGTTCTCTCATCTTTAGTGAATAGGGTGGCTATATCATTCAATTTAGTAAGATGTGCCACAACAGTTTCAGATTCATAACCATGAAAAGGATTAGATTCAACGAAAGTAATTATATCAGGATCAACAGAGAATTCATAATCCTTATCAGTAACAAAGATAGGTGAAGTAGCAAAATCATGGTCAGGTTTCATTCTAGCATTTAAAGATTGCTTACTCCATTTAGCCAATAATCTTTTGAGTTCAGTTCTATTTTGGCATGCTAAAATAGCTAAAGAAGCTTCTTGATCAAAGACATAACCCTTAGGAATAACAAGTGATTCTTCAGCATCACTTTCATCAGTATCATCAGATTCAATATTTTCAATTTCTCTAGCTCTAGCAAGTTGTTCATCAAGAAAATCACTAAGAGGCATAGTAGTATCATGCATAGAGGTAGTTTCATCATAAGTATCATGCATAGCAGAAGTGGCATCATCAATAACATGCGACATATCAGAACGAATAACAGAAGCAGGTGTAGGTGTTGCAAACTTACTCATAACAGAAGGTGAATCAAGTGCAGAGCTAGATGGCAGTTCCTTACCTCCCCTCGTAGTTGAGGGATAGATCTTGGTTTTTGGATCTCTCAAGTTCTTCATAATGATAAGAAGATATATATCCCACGTGACTCAAAGAATAGAGCTATGCTCCCCGGCAACGGCGCCAGAAAATAGTCTTGATAACCCACAAGTATAGGGGATCGCAATAGTTTTCGAGGGTAGAGTATTCAACCCAAATTTTTTGATTCGACACAAGGGGAGCCAAAGAATATTCTCAAGTATTAGTAGCTGAGTTGTCAATTCAACCACACCTGGAAACTTAATATCTGCAGCAAAGTGTTTAGTAGCAAAGTAATATGATAGTAGTGATAATGGTAGCAAAAGGTAACAGTAGTAAAAGTAATGTTTTTGATATTTTGTAGTGATGATAGCAATAGCAACGGAAAAGTAAATAAGCGAAGAACAATATATGGAAAGCTCGTAGGCAATGGATCGGTGATAGAGAATTATGCCGGATGCGGTTCATCATGTAACAGTCATAACCTAGGGTGACACAGAACTAGCTCCAGTTCTTCAATGTAATGTAGGCATGTATTCCGAATATAGTCATACATGCTTATGGAAAGGAACTTGCATGGCATATTTTGTCCTACCCTCCCGTGGCAGCGGGGTCCTTACGGAAACTAAGGGATATTAAGGCCTCCTTTTAATAGAGAACCAGAACAAAGCATTAACACATAGTGAATACATGAACTCCTCATACTACGGTCATCACCGGTAAGTATCCCGATTATTGTCACTTCGGGGTTAACGGATCATAACACATAATAGGTGACTATAGACTTGCAAGATAGGATCAAGAACACTCATATATTGATGAAAACATAATAGGTTCAAATCTGAAATCATGGCACTCGGGCCCTAGTGACAAGCATTAAGCATAGCAAAGTCATAGCAACATCAATCTCAGAACATAGTGGACACTAGGGATCAAACCCTAACAAAACTAACTCGATTACATGATAGATCCCATCCAACCCATCACCGTCCAGCAAGCCTACGATGGAATTACTCACGCACGGCGGTGAGCATCATGAAATTGGTGATGGAGGATGGTTGATGATGACGATGACGACGGATTCCCCTCTCCGGAGCCCCGAACAGACTCCAGATCACCCCACCAGAGAGGTTTTAGGGCTTGGCGGCGGCTCCGTATCGTAAAACGTGATGATTTCTTCTCTCTGATTTTTTTCTCCCCGAAACTCAATATATGGAGGTGGAGTTGGATTCGGAGAGGCAACAGGGGCCCACGAGGTAGGGGGCGCGCCCCCACCCTCGTGGCTAGGTGGTGGCCCCCCTGGCCTTCATCTTTGGCGGGTATTTTTCTTATTTTCTGAAAAGTGGCTCTGTGAAGTTTCAGGTCATTCTGAGAACGTTCGCTCCTGCACATAAATAACACCATGGTAATTCCACTGAAAACATCGTCAGTCCAGGTTAGTTCCATTCAAATCATGCAAGTTAGAGTCCAAAACAAGGGCAAAATCGTTTGGAAAAGTAGATACGTTGGAGACGTATCAGTGAGCCGTGCCTAGCTGCCTTGAGTCGACCGGCTACTGTCACGACCTGGCCGAGCTGCCCTCGAAACATATTAACTTTTCAGCAAATACCATCAGATCTCCTAGTTGCGGAGACGGTTTCCACCATAGTCTCTTTTGCTAATTGGACATACTACAAATCCCAAGCTATCACATCAAGTCAACGTGGTGCTAGATGTTGAACCATTGCCAAAATTGCCACGGCGCCGCCGCCGTCTGTGCGGCCGGCCTCAGCAGCTGTTGCACGCCCCAATCGGCCTTGAAGCCGAGTCAAAACCGCTGAGGCTCACCTCCGAGTCGGAGGAAGTCAAGTATTACATCTGGGCAAAATAAAGCTTCATGATTATGTTCACTGGAGGAGAGAACAAAGGAAATAAAAACGTGGCAGCAGGAGCTGTCGGCATCCATCAAAGGATGAGGCATTGAAAGGAAAAGACCAAGACTATGTCCAACATTATTCGGCATCAGTGTCCGCCTTATCCGACGAAAAATACCAGATGCTATTTATCCTATTTATTTTCAAAAGTGCGTATTATTTCATCCGAGCAAAACTACTTTGCCCTGCTGTGTTTTACATGCAGGAGAATTATTTATTACAAAGTGGCATTATACCACAGAGATGGAGGCGTGCCAACATCAATCGGCACAAGTGGTCGTCCTTACTCAATGGACTCCCGCACCGGCTTACAATGCTGTGGCCGACTCACCCGTTCGCGCCGCTTTACAACGCCATGGACGACTCGCTCATCTGCCCTCGTGGCAGTTCACGCATCCGCACCGGCTTACAACATCGCGGCCGACTGTCCCGCCCGCACTGGCTTACAACACTGCGGTGGACTCATCGATCTGTGCCGCCTCTGATGCTGCAGTCATTTTACTGTCTACCCTGCAGTTTGGCCTGTTCAACGTGCCGGGTTGACTAATGGACACCGCTGAGGATCATAAATACATCAAGTGATATCTGTCCAGACTATTTGAAATAGCACGCATCAACTTTTTCCCTTTGAGAACAGTTACTCCAGATTATGATATTATTTATGCAGGACATTTGGTCACTGCAAGAGCGGTAGCGACTCGCCCGCGTCCATACTGCCTCTAATGTTGTGGTCGTTTTTTCCGTCTGCCTTCGCGATTTGGTGTATATCAACATAATGCGGCTAACTTGCCCGTTCGCACGGTTCACCATGTCGCTTCATCGTGGTGGTCAACTGATCATCAACTCTGCGGCGGATAAATTCTGGCCTGTTATGTCAGGTGAGATTGATCCAGTATATTTTTTATTTCTTTCTTTAAAAGAGCAATTACTCTGGCTTGCAAGTTCTCCAGTGCAGGACATGTTATATCACTGAGATGTTGAATGACTCAGACCGGTTTATACCACGGTCAAATATGAAGAATCTCAAGACAACTCCTCGAGTCGTCTTAAGACTCGGGGGCTACAATGACATGACTCGGCGAAATTGGCCGGTGTTAGTGAATTCAAGAACTCCGGGTCATTTGGAGGGAAGGTAACCCGGTTCCGGAGGCTACCGTTATATTGGTGAAAAATTTAAAGGCCATCAGAAAATTTCCAGCTTAAAAAGAAGGATTCCGGTTTAAAATCCGGTTCAAGAGACATATCTCTCCCAGAAAGCACTGAAGCTCTTAATATTCTGGTTTAGAATCTGGCTCAAGAGACATCTTTCTCCCGCAAAGGTTTGAAGCTCTCAAATCCGGTTCAAACATCCCGCAAAGCTTTGAAGCTCTCTTACAAAGCTTTGAAGCTCTCAATATCCGGTTTAAGAATTTCCGGTTTCAAAAAGAATTAATCTCTCGCAAGTTCGAGTTCTCAAACAAATTAAGGGTTGCCAAAAGAGAACTTGCTGCCATGATGCGCGGTTCAAACATGGGTATCCTTCCTTACAGCTTATCTTATTATGGTCACTTGGGGGATTCCTGTTCAAACATAGGTCGTATTCGAACCAAAGAGAACATAGCTATCGGTACCCTTTTGATCGGCACACTACCAAACTCACTAGGGGGCTTCTTGATCGTATTTGAATCATAGCTCAACCCCTTTTGGGTCCAACGTGGATCGTATTCGAATCAACGTCATAAAACAACTCTCAAGGTCATTTGGGGGCTTCCTATTAAAACATAGGTCGTATTCGAACCAAAGAGAACATAGCTGTCGGTACCCTCTTGATCGGAAACGCCAAAGCCACTAAGGGCTACATGACCATATTCGAATCCTAGCTTAACCCCTTTGGAACGGTTTACTGATCGTATTCGAATCAGAAGCCTCGATTTTCTTTCTGTGTGGATTAAGTTTTTTTGAACACAACCTTTTGGGTTTTGAGACTTTTTGCTCATATCTAAAGCATATATATGTGGTTTCTATTAACCCGCCTTGGCTTTCGACGAACAAGTCGCCGGCATATGACAATATTAATACTTGGAAGGTTTGACTTCTAAGTTTTGGGTTATCACCCTTACTGCACAGGTCATGAAAACCGGCAGTACAAATTCAATATCACAGTGGTTATATGTGAGATATTATGACCTGCCCTGCGGTAAACCGCCAAGGGATCTTGTGATCTACTTGTGTGCAGGATAAGACTACATTTGGGTGGTTACCCGCCTTGGCTTTTGACGTTAAAGTTGCCAGGGCATATGTTGTTTAAACTCTATGCAGGATTTACAGATCTATGACTTACATAAGTGATTAAGTTCAAGCCCATCACCAAAGATTGAAATTGGTGTCTCAAAAGGGTTATCAATTCTTGATTTTCTCAAAGGCTATAAGCCGCCAGGTTATAAAAATTCCAGCTTACAATGGAGGCGTATTAAATCGCCATTGGCCAAGAGCCGCCGGGTATTTAAACTCCAGATTTACTTATCAACAGATGAGGTATTCAAAGTCGCTTTGGCGCAATGGCTATTGTTTTATCAATGGATATGATTTATTCTACAATGGAAGGAATAGTCCCGAGTTGCTGCAGGCTTTCAACCTGCTACATTATTTAAATTGAGATTACATCAAATATGCAAGTCCCATGTCACTGCCAGCATGCACCATGGCACTTGGGGGCTAATGCAAAGACATTTTTACTGGCCTTACTGAAAACTCGACTCATCACATTGTAATGAGCCGGCCCTTGGGGGCTACCAATTGCTCCTGTCAACAATTCAAGGTACACAAGTTCAAATCCATTATATTGAAAGGTCCACTACTCAGTTGGAAGAGTGCAAAGCTCTTAACCTTATGGACGTGGGTTCGAGCCCCATGGATAGGATTACAACATATGGTATTCTTTTCAAGGAAACATATATAAAGTCCTAGATCAATATTATCTTACTGAGCCACCCCTTGGGGGCTACACATTGCTGCTCAAGTTTACATGATCATATTTACAAAGTCCCTGCTCAGTATTGCATAATGACCCGGCCCTTGGGGGCTACACTGGTTGAAGTTTTTGTGAGCATAAGACAATTACAAGTCCCAGATTGATGCAAGCACGACAACCCGGCACTTGGGGGCTACAGGTAACACGGATATAAGGAGAAATACTTTCGAATTCTCAGTTTTGAGCAAATCAGATTGACCCAGCATCCTCGATCATTATGGTCCGGTGTCTGCAACAATCATAGCTCGGCGTCATCAATAATTATGACCCGACATCAGCAACAATTATGACCCGGTGCTATCAATATTTACAAACCGTATATTTTGTCAATGATAAACCGGCAAGTTCTACAAGCCGGCTAAAAGTCAGATGAGTATTTCAAGGCCAATATTTTTTAAGCCAGCGCTTTGGAAACCGATTCAAGTGGATTGTTTCTTACAATATTTCTCTACAAGAGACCAATGTCAGCAAATTGACTCTGAAGCTGGCCTATTGACCCGGATTTCTCAAAAGAAGTATCTAGATTTTTTACATTGACAAAGTCGAAACATATCTACTAAGGGAGATTTTCTATGAGATCATGGACATGTAGATATCAACAAGGAAATGACAAGGACTTAACAATGATCAGGTGCCGGCTTACAAGAATATTTAACCAGGAGCACAACCTGTCAAATTTGTTCTTGTGTTTATTTTGCAGAATCAGTTTAACATGGATAAATCAAAATTAAGCTGGGGGCTAATGTCGGGGATATACCCCGCGGCATGACCCGACCGGACTTGGCGCTTCATCATAACCCGCCGGAGGATTGACGACTGAAAGGTCTGGAGGTTCACTGGTGTGACGACTCACGAGCCTGGCGACTTAATGATGGCCTCGATGGTGAGTCAGACGGATGACAAGGGCCCAAGGCCTAGTAGGCCGGCTCATGTTATTGTGGGCCGGCTTAAGATGGAAGGCATGAGGAATATTTCCTTGATGAAGAAGCAAGACCCGGACTTGTAATCAACCAGTAAGAGAATAAACTAGTCCTAGTCCTACTAGGACTCCATATGTAACCCGCCCCTCTAACTTATATAAGGAGGGGCAGGGCTCCCCAAGAGGAGGGAGAAGAAACAATCTTTAGGGCTAGACACAAAGAGCCGGCTTACCGGCGGCCAAGGTAGTCAGAGTCGGGATTCAGAGTCGGATCGGTTTTCCTCAGACAGAGTCGAGTCGTAAGATCGAGTCGTGGAATCGAGGATTCTACTAGTTTTACTCAAATAAGATATTTTGTATGCGCACAAGAAATTTATATGGGTTCTATAGAGTTTTGACACTAAATATGGAGCGAAGAACATACACATCAATGCTAGTTGTATTCCACTTCTTTTTATGGCTAACCTACCATGTAGCTCGCATGTATGGAACATATATGAGAGGGAAATATATAGAACATCTAAACCTTCAATGCATGAAATTTACTAATGTTCTTTTTAGAGTGCGTGAATAGTCGATCACTTGTTAAACCTTGAAGGGTCTTGCTCTCCTTCTCCGATCGATCTTGAAGCGTCCTCCTTTTCACGCCAATTCCATATGCCGATAAGCCTGATCCTCAATTTCGATCTAGGGTTTCTAAGAGCTGGATCAAAGGTGTCTGCGGCCGAGCATTTGGACTTGGGAGGGGAATAAAGGTCCATGAGATATATGAGAAGGGGTTTGGATGATGGTATATTATTTTTCTACAACTAAACAAATTTCTTAAATAAGTTAGTAGAATCGGATGTAGTCCATAGCATAGTCGGGATTGTACAGTTTTGTACAGGATTCTATGATTTGAATCGCGACTCAACATGGATTCTACCTGATCCGGATTCATAGTGGGATTTGGATCGACATGCTTCCATAGGGTCGTGAAGTCGTAGGATTCTAGCAGTCGAATCAGGATTCTGACTACCTTGCCGGCGACTCCCTCATGATCATAATGAGACCTAGCCACAAACAACATGTAGGGTTATTACCGGATGATGTTTCCTGGGGCCCGAAGCTGTCTAAACCCTTGTCTTGTGTTGCGTCTCTCGATTCCGCTCAACCCCTCTGAAGCTACCACATAGATGCGTTGGCCTCGCGACTAAGTCCTCACACTAAGGACATCTGCCGTGACAATTCCATGACAGATGCAGCACAGCGACAGTAGGTATTTGCCTCAGTGATGAAACCAAGGTTATCGAACCAGTAGGAGAACCAAGCAACAATATGTAAACGTCACATACACACAAATAACAAATACTCGCAACCCGATGTATTAAAGGGGTTGTCAATCCCTTTCGGGTAACGGCGCCAGGAATTGGCAAACGAACGTGAGTAAATTGTAGTAGATTGATAGATCGAATGCCAAATAAAATAAATAAGAATAAATTGCAGCAAGGTATTTTCTTTTTTTGGTTTAATATATATCTGAAAATAAAAGCAAAGGCAAATAGATCGCAAAGGCAAATAATATGAGAAAGAGACCTGGGGGCCGTAGGTTTCACTAGTGGATTCTCTCAAGAAAAATAGCAAACGGTGGGTAAACAAATTACTGTTGGGCAATTGATAGAACTTCAAATAATCATGACGCTATCCAGGCAATGATCATTATATAGGCATCACATCCAAGATTAGTAGACTGACTCCTGCCTGCATCTACTACTATTACTCCACACATCGACTGCTATCTAGCATGCATCTAGTGTATTAAGTTCATGGAGAAATGGAGTAATGCAATAAGAACGATGACATGATGTAGAAAAGATCTATTTATGTAGAAACAGACCCAATCATTTTATCCTTAGTAGCAACGATAGATACGTGTCGGTTCCCCTTATGTCACTGGGATCAAGCACCATAAGATCGAACCCACTACAAAGCACCTCTTCCCATTGCAAGATAAATAGATCAAGTTGGCCAAAAAAACCCAAATATCGAAGAATAAATACGAGGCTATAAGCAATCATGCATATAAAATATCAAAGAAACTCAAATAACTTTCATGGATAAAAAGATAGATCTGATCATAAACTCAAAGTTCATCCGACCCCAACAAATACACAGCAAAAAGAGTTACATCATATGGATCTCCAAGAGACCATTGTATTGAGAATCAAACGAGAGAGGAGGCCATCTAGCTACTAACTACGGACCCGAAGGTCTACAAAAAACTACTCGCGCATCATTGAAGAGGAACCAATGGAAGTGGTGAACCCTTCCGTGATGGTGTCTAGATTGGATCTGGTGGTTCTGGACTCTGCGCAACTGGAATTGATTTTTCATCGACTCCCCTAGGGTTTCTAGAATATTGGGGTATTTATAGAGTAAAGAGGCGGTTCATGGGGCACCCGAGGTGGGCACAACCCACCAGGGCGCGCCTGGGCCGCCCTGGTGGGTTGTGCACCCCTCGGAGCAGCCCCGAGGAGCTTCTTCGGCCCATTGATGGTCTTATGCTCCAAAAAAATCCACAAAAAGTTTTCCTGTGTTTGGACTCCATTTGGTATTGATTTCATGCGATGTAAAAAACATGCAGAAAACAACAGCTGGCACTTGGCACTATGTCAATAGGTTAGTACAAAAAATGATATAAAATCACTATAAAATGATTATAAAACATCCATGATTGATAATATAACAGCATGGAACAATAAAAAATTATAGATACGTTGGAGACGTATCAATAACCTCCCCTCAAAGTGCGATGAAGAATCACTCCAAAGTTCCTATCTAGCGGAGAACATAAGAAGAAATTATTCGCAGGGTAGGAAACCACCTCGAAGCTATTCTTTCCGATCGATCTATCCAAGAGTTTGTACTAAAATAACACCAAATAATTTCAGATTCATAATACTCAATCCAACACAAAGAACTTCAAAGAGTGCCCCAAGATTTCTATCGGAGAAACAAAGACAAGAACGTACATCAACCCCTATCCATAGATTACCCCAATGTCACCGCGGGAATCCGCAAGTTGAGTGCCAAAACACATATCAAGTGAATCAATATGATACCCCATTGTCACCACGATATTCATATGCAAGACATATATCAAGTGCTCTCAAATCCATAAAAGTATTCAATCCGATAACAATGAAATCTCAAAGGGAAAAACTCAATTCATCACAAAAAGATAGAGAGGGGAAAACACCATATGATCCGACTATATTAACAAAGCCCGTGATACATCAAGATCATGACATCCCAAGAACACGAGAGAGAGAGAGAGATTAAACACATAGCTACTGGTACAAACCCTCAGCCCCGAGGGTGGACTACTCCCTCCTCATCGTGGTGGCCGCCAGGATGATGAAGATGGCCATCGGAGATGATTCCCCCCTCCGACAGGGTGCCGGAACAGGTCTAGATTGGTTTTCGGTGGCTACAGAGCCTTGCGGCGGCAGAACTTCTAATCTAGGGTTATTTCTGATGGTTTCTCTATTTATAGGATTTTTTGGCATTGGTTTCACGCGAAGATGGGCCTCGAGGTGAGCACAACCACTACTACAGGATGCTGCTAACGCGACACTACGATCAGAGACCCTTTGAGAAACTGTGTGCGATGCAATAATCACAAATGGTGGTGTATGAAAACCGTCAAAAATGTATAAAATGTTTGCGATGACGGATGCATCAAACACGGTTCAGATTTTAGTTGCGTGTGCGATGAAGGGCATATGGTTCAGTTCAATTAACTGTTTGCGATGAGGAGGAACAAAAGAAACGGGCAGCCAGATGAAGGCGTGTGCGATACACAACATACGGTTCACTCGATGAACTATTTGTGATGAGGAGGAACAAAAGAAATGGGCAGCCAGATGAAGGTGTGTGCGATATACAGCATACGTTCACTCGGATGAACTGTTAGTGATTAGGCAACACAAAAGAAACGGTCAGCCAAATCAAGGTGTGTGCGATATACGCATGCGGTTCACTCGGCCATTGTCATCAGTGTGTGACCTCTATGGCAACCGTTCGCTCCCCAGGCGCCTCTTCGTGTATCGTGGCAACCGTCCACCAACTCTTCACCTTTCCCTCTTGATTAGGAACTGCTGCCGCACGCTAGCTCTTCCTCCCTCCTCCATTTGACTTCACCCTTCCTTCTGCCATTGTTCGATCATCTTCTCCATGGAGGGAACAGGCCGGAAATGACCCCGTTATTCTTGCCCCGATCTGAATGATGACGCTGTGGAGGAACTCATTGATCGGTGCGACGTCATCACCTTAGCTAGCATGGCAGGTTCATTCAATACCACTCTCGACTCAACTAATAACATCATTACAAGGAACCCAAGGGTCCAGGAGCGGTTTGATCTCCCCTATCTTCTACGCCGTGACCCTGCTGACTGGCGCAGGGACGAGGGAAGCCTCGCCTTGTGTAATTTGATGCCGCTTGATAATGATACGTATGATGTTAAGATGCCATCCCTTGAGGGAAAGGCTTTGGCAGGCGCAAATGGAGATTGGGTTGTTTATATTGGGTACAACTGCGAGTGGGAACTTGTGAATCTGTACACTCGTCACCGGGTTCCACTTCCAAAAATCTTAGACGACTACCCAGAGGTTGAGTACACCGGTATTCTACGTGAGTTCAAATGCGATCATGTTGACTGTCGTCTACGGAAGATAGCAATTTGTCGAGTTCCCAGCCGCTCTTGGGATTACATGAACTATGAAGTTGTTGCTATCTTCGACAAGCTTGTTGTCGTCCTTACTTCCATGCCTTGATGGATATTGCTCAAAAATCAATTTCTGTACACGGATGAGTACTGTGAGGCAATTCAATACGAGGGTCTTGTGTTTGCTACCACCACTCATGGCACTGTTTTTGCCTGGAATCCTGATGCTTTCGTTACGTTTGTCTTCCACCATAATTATAATTGTTTCATCCACATGCATGTGCGTTAGCTAGTTTCCCTTTACTAATTAACCTGCTTGTGTTTCCAAGGTCCTGTGAACATTCCACCACCTATACTTGAAAATTTTTACGAGCATGAGGACGAGCAGGACCCATATACTCAGTGGCGCCTGGCAACTTATTCCGATAGATCACCTCTTCTTGTCTGTATATAGGGCACTGCTGATGTTACTAAGGAAGCAGGTGTTGTCTCGCATGGTCACACTCTCCGGACCTATTCCAACATCCGTTGTAGGGTATTGGGGATGTATACTAGTGTACTAGCGCCAACACCTTCTCCCTGGTTCAGTATTGAAAGTCTTGGAGGAAACTCGCTCTTCCTTGGACAAAACTATCCAATGATGGTGGAAGGCAATCCAGCTGCTGTTGACACAACATTACAACCATTTATGAGAAGCAACTGTATCTATACATCTGACATTACTATTGTGGCGACCCGACCCGAATGGATCAACTCTCTGTGCTCCGGTGTCATCCCTGGATCAGTAATGCTTACACCACACAGTACATCGAAGGATTTATAGCAAAGTGGCAATTACACACTTATTACATCGTTGTCTCAAAGAGAACTTATTACAATAAAAATGGCTTAAGGCCATCTAATGTCGATAACAGCGGAAGACTTGGAAGGTAAATGGGTCCATCAACTCCAACGGCATCACTGAGTATAGAACCATGACCTAAAAACACCTTACTCGTCGTCTGAAAAGTCTGCAACATGAAAGTTGCAGCCCGAAAATGGGTCAGCACATGGAATATGCTGGCAAATTAACACATAGAGAGTAATGGAAATGAAACAGCTATACTATATGCATGTATGGCTGGTGGAAAGCTCTATGGTTACAGTTTTGCGTAAAGCCAGTTTTTCCCTACTGCAAAGGAATAAATTTATTTAACTATCATGGTGGTAGTGAAACATCGAGAATGGTTGACAGCATTCCAATCCCAATTAAGTAATTAAAACCCAACAACATTAATTAGAAGTAACGTGATGAGATTCACATGATATTCAAGTGCTAGATACTCAAGTTGTCCATAACCGGGGACATGGCTAATCATGATTAGTTTATACACTCTGCAGAGGTTTGCGCACTTTTCCCCACATGACTCGATCGCATCCGTTTGTTTTCTCGCACTACATGGTGTTTGAGAAACGGATGACCGAGACATAGTCTTTCAGAAGCGCTAGCACCTTACATGTGGGGTAGACCGTACCACCTACAACCCCTACATCTGCTAGTCCACCCCGTAAGAGTTCGCACAACTTAGTCAACTATGCCAGAGCCCATAGTAGCATGTGGCTGCACACGGAAGTTTCTAGCATGAATTATCTTATGATCCCTTTGAGCCTGGGTGGCGGTCCAAAATAAAACAGGCAAGTCCTGATAGATATCAGGTGCCTCAATCCACCCAGATGTGTGTTTAAGTGGCCACCTTAGATAAACCATTAAAAATTATCAACTCACATCTGTCATGGATATCACTCACCCAATCCACGTCTACTAGCATAGCATGGCATAATAAGCAAACATAGAAGTAACACCCAAAGGTTTCATAATAATACAGGTAATAGGTACTACCTCATCTACTTCCCATCCCACAATTTAATTAGATCCTAATCATGCAATGTGAGAGGATTGATCTAATGCAATAAAACATGGGTTGTAGAAAAGGTATGGTCAAAGTGTTACTTGCCTTGCTGATGATCCGCGAGACCTAGGGTTTCGAAGTAACAAGCGGCGCAATCCAGGTGATCTATCACAAACAAACAATAAGCACACAATAAGTACTCATCTAATGCACAGGTAAAACTCGAACAAGAGAACGAACCAGAAAGTTCAACTTAAGAACTCCGGTTGCAAAGAAAGAACGAACCGAACAAAGAAACGGAAAACAAACGGCGGGAGAAAACAACTCGGTTCTAGCAAGTTGAAACTAGGTCAAATTTTACTGTAGCAAAGGCTTGTTCAAGTTGATTAGTCAGAACGGCGGTTTCGAAACGAAACTCCAGGCGCTTGAATCACCTGATTCCGATAAACGAGGGAGAAGAAAGACTAGAACGAAGATCGGATCTGAGATCACGATCGCGGAATAAATCCGACGAAAAGAAAGAGACGAACGGTTAAATGAACGGACGTTCGTTAACCGGGAACAATCGGTGATCACTTTCGTTGAGACGAACGGTCCGAAAGAAGAACGAAAACCGATCTAGGGTTTTCGGAAAAGAAAACGGAAACAAAGAACGAAAGAAAACCGGAACGGTTAGGAAAGAACCGGAACGGTTTAGAAGAAAAACTGAACCGAGGGGAGAAAAAGAGACGCGGCGCGGGACAACCTCGGCGAGGCTCCGGCGAACGGCGGCGACGGCGGCTATAGGGGGGGCGGCAGGTGAGGGGCGCGGGGTGGGGCGCGGCTAAGGAGGAGAGGGGCTTGGGATTGATGCGAGGAGAGGGGGGGGTTGGGGTGTATTTATATAGGTGGGGAGGATTACTTGGGGTAGGGGGCAAGCAAAAGAGGGAAAACAAAACAAGGAAAGGGGGGCTAACCGGCCTAGAGTCCCTCTGGGACTCGGCCTAGAGCGAGGGAGGCGGCGGCCTGGCGCTGCGCCTGGTGCGCGCGCTGGCTGGGGAGGCGGCCGGCTGGCTGGGCCTTTGGCCCGGCTGGCCTTGGTCCTTTTTTTTGACTGGATTCGCGCGTAGAAAAACAAAAGAAAACTAAACTAAACGAACTCCAAAATTACTAAAGTAAATTTTCCCCGACTCCTAAAAATGAGTCGAACAAAATGAACTTTACTCCAGACCTAGAATGCAATTTTTTTGAAAACGCGCATTTTTCTCTATCCAAATAAAAAGCAAACAAACACCGAAAACCAAAATTTGATTTATTCATTAGATCTTCATTTTTCCTAAATTTGGGAAAGTCATATCATTCCCTCTCTTATATTTTTGATATTGGAAAAAATAATTGAAGATGAAATAAATAAATCAAATGATCCTCTTTTCAAAATTTGAGAAAACTCTCAAATATGAAAATAACGAAATCTCAAACTCTCTCCGTGGGTCCTTGAGTTGCGTGAAATTTCTAGGATCAACCAAAATGCATGAAAATATGATATGCATGATGATCTAGTGTATAACATTCCAAATTGCAAATTTGGGATGTTACAAACCTACCCCCCTTAAGATGAATCTCGCCCTCGAGATTCGGGTTGGCTAGAAAATAGGTGAGGGTGGTCCTTGAGCAAATCTTCTTCTCTTTCCCAGGTGGCTTCATCCTCTGAGTGGTGGTTCCACTGAACTTTGCAAAACTTGATAACTTTGCTGCGGGTAACTCTGCTGGCATAATCGAGAATCTTGACTGGCTTCTCCTCATACGTTAAGTTGTCCTTCAACTGAATCGCTTCGAGTGGCACGGTATCTCTTAGCAGTACCTCTGCCATCTCGGCGTGACATTTCTTCAGCTGAGAAACATGGAATACATCATGAACTCCTGACAGCTCCTCGGGTAATTCCAACTTATAAGCGACTTCTCCCATACGTTGCAAGATCTTGTACGGTCCAACGAAACGCGGTGCTAACTTTCCCTTAACTCCAAAGCGCTTAACTCCTCGAAGTGGGGGTACTCGAAGGTAAACTCTGTCTCCGGTTTCGTAAACTGTCTCCTTGCGTTTAGAATCTGCGTAGCTCTTCTGCCTGGACTGGGCTACCTTGAGCCTATCGCGAATCAACTTAACTTTCTCTTCCGACTCCTTGATCATATTTGGTCCAAACAACTGACGGTCTCCAACTTCATCCCACATACTCTTGGGGCATCACACATATCAAGACAAAACTCGTATTCATTTTGTCCGAAATCCATTACAGGGTACTACCACCCTTAAAATGCACAAACCTTCCATAGACCATATTTCTCTTATCCTCAAAATGGTCAAAATCCTTCTTCATAGAGTAACAACTCATAATATCCATATCAGTACCAACGATGCTACTTTATTCATTCTCAAATGGTTACAATCTCTCGCTTTTCCATTACATGTCTCAACTCAACACCCCAATATAAAAGAAAATGTTCTCACTTCTACTACTCCATTTCTTTTGTTGCAAACTCAACTATCTAGCACAGGTTTCCTTCTCCTTGGGGCATTCTCTGGCAAAGTGCCCTGCTCCATTACAACTGAAACATATTACTTCTGGCAACTATCGAGGTTTTCTTGTGATTATATAGCCTCCTTGGGTTCTTGGCTTCCTTTTTGGGCAACTGCAGAGGTAGTGCCCTGACTCCTTGCACCTGTAACAGATGATATGACTTAGGTCCTTCCTGGAATCCAATCTGCTTCTCTTCCTAGGCTTTTCCATTCCAATCAGGGCTTCTATCTTCTGTGGGTCATATTCTACTTCCTTTGTCGGGAATTCTACTAGATCCCCATTCAAACAATTTTGGGAGATGTGTCCTTCTTCTCCACATGAATAGCAAGACTTAGTGCAGGGTTTACTCGAGTCCTCTTTAGATGTGTCCTCCTTCATCACAGTTTCTTCTAAAATTTCCATGAGGGCTCCTTTCATTTCTTCTTTCTTCTGCTGGATGGTTCCTTGTACCATGGTGTAAATGTGACACTGTGCAGGGTAGTGGGTAGTCCCTTCACACAAGAAACAAGTGGTCTGCCTAGTTGGGCATTCTTCAGCTGGGTGACTTCCTTCACAATTAGGGCATTCATCCTTGTGTTCTTTATGGTTGTGTCCTATTTCTCCACAAAGCTTGCATGCATAAGTTTTCTTCATATCCTTTCCATAAGGCTTCAATTTCTGGGACACAAACTGAGACTTTAGCAAAGTCGACTTAAATTCTTTCCAAGTGGTTACTCCTTGCCATCCATTGATGGTTTGATACATCCTCCACCAAGTAGCAGCACCTCTTTCAAAGCATTGAAGAGCATGCTGGGCCATATCCTTTCCGACTATAAAGTTGTTCTCCATATGATCCTCCATGTTCTGAATCCATCGGTCTGTCTCCAATTGACTCATCGGTCCCGAAAATACAAGCTCATCTCCATTCATCCTCTATTGGGTCCATGGGTTTTGGGGTGAGATAAGAGAGATCAAGAGAGAGGGATGCACACAATATAAACAAAAGTTTTGTAAAGACAGATTTTTGTTGTGGCTGTCGAAAAACATCAAACAAATGACAGCTCACAAACGTCGCATCTAACGTAGGTATATAACAGGGGTTTGGTCTTCTAAAGGTCAATAAATCTTCAACGTCTCCAAACTCTTCAAGCCTTGTTCATGCCTCCAATGGCTTCTTCCGATCATGCTTGTCTTTCTCAAGTTCTTTTGCCAGATCAATCTCTGTTGATGTGAAATCTCTCGTGACGTCCTTTAATATTCTGGAGTTGTGTTCAAAACTTCTGGGTTTCAACATCCTTGACATGAACCATTGGCACTACGGTCCTTCCGTTCCTGACGAATCTTCGGTATCTCGAGGTTGTAGCTCCTCCAACTTGGCTACTTTCAACTTCTAGTCTTAAGTTCTTCACGAAATGCTTCCTTATCAATTAATGCTTCTTTTAGGTCCATCTTAACTTCTTGATGTAACACTCCAGATCCTGGTGATACACCGGCTAAGGTTAAAACTTCATCTAGCTGATAGGTGCTCCATCAGCCTTCTACCATTTAATCCTTCCATGCATATGCATGCTTAACTCAGCACGGTGACAATAGCATATGCGGGCGATAACCTCATGGATAGCCGTGGTTGTTCTCTTGTCATTTCCATGAGCTATCTCTCCATAGTTGATATCTCCTGCCTTAGGGTTTTCCTTGAGTTCTTAACTCTACATGCTCCGGTCTTTCTCCAACACACCTTGATCCCGGGCATTGACAACTTCCATAGTCTGCCAACTTCCATAAGGGTAGCCTTCCTAGGTCATACAAATCTGGGAATTCTTCAGAGCCTCCAATTCTCCTAGTCTTCAAAGTCTTCAACAGCTGTAGTTTCCATTATTCAGATGCACGGAAAATACTCTTCATTTCGAAGTGGTCTTAGTTGTCCGATATCTTGTACTTCTTGGAGTGGTCTCATTAGTCGAATCTTCGTGTGGTCAAAAGGGGAAAGGGGTATGGTCTCACTAAAGAGAATTTTTTTGAATAAGCTCAGAAGAGAAGAGAGGTAAAAGATCTTTTTTGAAAGGGAAAGTTGTAGAGAAAAATCTTTGCTATAGGCTTGCCAGTTTCTAGGGTCACGTCCTACAGTCAACATGTGCTCTGATACCATCTTGTAGCGACCCGACCCGAATGGATCAAGTCTCTGTGCTTAAGTGTCATCCCTGGATCGGTATGCTGACACACACAGTACTGAAGGATTTAAAACAGAGGTAAATCACATGTATAAAGTAACGTAAATACTATTACCTCAATCCATATAGCGGAAGCAACAAGGTTGTGGATTCCCATCAACACCAACGGCAAAGTTGAGTGTAGAATCCGTAACCCTAACGTATCACTTACTCGTCGTAAGATAATCCTGCAACATGAGACGTTGCAGCCTGAAAACGGGTCAGCAGATGGAATATGCTGGCAAAGTAACACATAGAGAGTAATGGAAATGAAACAGCTATACTATATGCATGTATGGCTGGTGGAAAGCTCTATGGTTACAGTTTTGCGCAAAGCCATTTTTCCCTACTGCAAAGGAATAAATTTATTTAACTATCATGGTGGTAGTGAAACATCGAGAATGGTTGACAGCATTCCGATCCCAATTAAGTAATTAAAACCCAACAACATTAATTAGAAGTAACGTGATGAGATTCACATGATATTCAAGTGCTAGATACTCAAGTTGTCCATAACCGAGGACATGGCTAATCATGATTAGTTTATACACTCTGCAGAGGTTTGCGCACTTTTCCCCACATGACTCGATCGCATCCGTTTGTTTTCTCGCACTACATGGTGTTTGAGAAACGGATGACCGAGACATAGTCTTTCAGAAGCGCTAGCACCTTACATGTGGGGTAGACCGTACCACCTACAACCCCTACATCTGCTAGTCCACCCCGTAAGAGTTCGCACAACTTAGTCAACTATGCCAGAGCCCATAGTAGCATGTGGCTGCACACGGAAGTTTCTAGCATGAATTATCTTTATGATCCCTTTGAGCCTGGGTGGCGGTCCAAAATAAAAACAGGCAAGTCCTGATAGACATCAGGTGCCTCAATCCACCCAGATGTGTGTTTAAGTTGCCACCTTAGATAAACCATTAAAATTATCAACTCACATCTGTCATGGATATCACTCACCCAATCCACGTCTACTAGCATAGCATGGCATAATAAGCAAACGTAGAAGTAACTCCCAAAGGTTTCATAATAAACAGGTAATAGGTACTACCTCATCTACTTCCCATCCCACAATTTAATTAGATCCTAATCATGCAATGTGAGAGGATTGATCTAATGCAATAAAACATGGGTTGTAGAAAAGGTATGATCAAAGTGTTACTTGCCTTGCTGATGATCCGCGAGACCTAGGGTTTCGAAGTAACAAGCGGCGCAATCCGGGTGATCTATCGCAGACAAACAATAAGCACACAATAAGTACTCATCTAATGCACAGGTAAAACTCGAACAAGAGAACGAACCAGAAAGTTCAACTTAAGAACTCCGGTTGCAAAGAAAGAACGAATCGAACAAAGAAACGGAAAACAAACGGCGGGAGAAAACAACTCGGTTCTAGCAAGTTGAAACTAGGTGAAATTTTACTGTAGCAAAGGCTTGTTCAAGTTGATTAGTCGGAACGGCGGTTTCGAAACGAAACTCCAGGCGCTTGAATCACCTGATTCCGATAAACGAGCGAGAAGAAAGACTAGAACGAAGATCGGATCTGAGATCACGATCACGGAATAAATCCGACGAAAAGAAAGAGACGAACGGTTAAACGAATGGACGTTCGTTAACCGGGAACAATTGGTGATCACGTTCGTTGAGACGAACGGTCCGAAAGAAGAACGAAAACCGATCTAGGGTTTTCGGAAAAGAAAACCGAAACAAAGAATGAAAGAAAACCGGAATGGTTAAGAAAGAACCGGAACGGTTTAGAAGAAAAATTGAACCGAGGGGAGAAAAAGAGACGCGGCGCGGGACAACCTCGGCGAGGCTCCGGCGAACGGCGGCGACGGCGGCTATAGGGCGGCGGCGGCGGCTATAGGGCGGCGGCGGCGGGTGAGGGGCGCGGGGTGGGGCGCGGCTAAGGAGGAGAGGGGCTTGGGATTGATGCGAGGAGAGGGGGGGTTTGGGGTGTATTTATATAGGTGGGGGGGATTACTTGGGGTAGGGGGCAAGCAAAAGAGGGAAAACAAAACAAGGAAAGGGGGGCTAACCGGCCTAGAGTCCCTCTGGGACTCGGCCTAGAGCGAGGGAGGCGGCGGCCTGGCGCTGCGCCTGGCGCGCGCGCTGGCTGGGGAGGCGGCCGGCTGGCTGGGCCTTTGGCCCGGCTAGCCTTGGTCCCTTTTTTTGACTGGATTCGCGCGCAGAAAAACAAAAGAAAACTAAACTAAACGAACTCCAAAATTACTAAAGTAAATTTTCCCCGACTCCTAAAAATGAGTCGAACAAAATGAACTTTACTCCAGACCTAGAATGCAATTTTTTTGAAAACGCGCATTTTTCCCTATCCAAATAAAAAGCAAACAAACACCGAAAACCAAAATTTGATTTATTCATTAGATCTTCATTTTTCCTAAATTTGGGGAAGTCATATCATTCCTTCTCTTATATTTTTGATATTGGAAAAAATAATTGAAGATGAAATAAATAAATCAAATGATCCTGTTTTCAAAATTTGAGAAAACTCTCAAATATGAAAATAACGAAATCTCCAACTCTCTCCGTGGGTCCTTGAGTTGCGTGAAATTTCTAGGATCAACCAAAATGCATGAAAATATGATATGCATGATGATCTAGTGTATAACATTCCAAATTGCAAATTTGGGATGTTACAACTATGCTTCCCTACTGTCCCAATATGGGTCCTGACATAGGCCGCTTCAGCCTCGATGATCAGTCTTGCGTTGGTCTCGAGATTAACAGTAGCTGGCCCTTCCCAGAGAATCACTTCTGGTTCAAAGCAAGCGTTTCCAGCGTCGACAAGTGCTTGAGATGAAGTTCATTTCATCGCTTTGTTATTTGTTGTGTGAGAATTTTTTTACTAGAATGTTTTGTTGGAAATGATCTATAATCCAACGTGTATCCTCGTTGTCGTTGTGGGTTGATGACTTGTTGTATGTAATCAATGGTACATTTGCATATGCGTCCATCAACTCATGCCTACTAGTGGTGTCCATATGAACAGTGCTAGTGATTTTAGTTGCAAAAATTAGATAGTGCTAGTGATTTTTAACTGCATATTTTGACAAATCGCGTTGTTACAATGTTGAAAAATGGCAATGTTACTAGATAAACAAATCCCAATCTTTCCAGTTTGACAAATGGCAACTGATACGTCTCCAACGTATCTATAATTTTTAATTGTTCCATGCTATATTATATTATATTTTGGACATTATTGGGCTTTATTATACACTTTTATATTATTTTTGGGACTAACCTATTAACCGGAGGCCCAGCCCAGAATTGCTGTTTTTTTGCCTATTTTAGGGTTTCGTGGAAAAATAATATCAAACGGACTCCAAACGGAATGAAACCTTCGAGAACGTGATTTTCGGAACGAACATGATCCAGAGGACTTGGACCCTACATCAAGCAACCAACAGGGAAGCCATGAGGTAGGGGGCGCGCCTACCCCCCCAGGCGCCCTCCACCCTTGTGGGCCCCCTGTTGCTCCACCGACGTACTCCTTCCTCCTATATATATCTACGTACCCCCAAACGATCAAACACGGAGCCAAAATCCTAATTCCACTGCCGTAACTTTCTATATCCACGAGATCCCATCTTGGGGCCTGTTCCGGAGCTCCGCCGGAGGGGGCATCGATCACGGAGGGCTTCTACATCAACACCATAGCCCTTCCGATGAAGTCTGAGTAGTTTACCTCAGACCTTCGGGTCCATAGTTATTAGCTAGATGGCTTCTTCTCTCTTTTTGGATCACAATACAAAGTTCTCCCCCTCTCTTGTGGAGATCTATTCGATGTAATCTTCTTTTGCGGTGTGTTTGTTGAGACCGATGAATCGTGGGTTTATGATCAAGTTTATCTATGAACAATATTTGAATCTTCTCTGAATTCTTTTATGTATGATTGGTTATCTTTGCAAGTCTCTTCGAATTATCAGTTTGCTTTGGCCTACTATATTGATCTTTCTTGCAATGGGAGAAGTGCTTAGCTTTGGGTTAAATCTTGCGGTGCCCTTTCCCAGTGACAGTAGGGGCAGCAAGGCACGTATTGTATTGTTGGCATCGAGGATAACAAGATGGGGTTTTTATCATATTGCATGAATTTATCCCTCTACACCATGTCATCATGCTTAAAGCATTACTCTGTTCTCTTGAACTTAATACTCTAGATGCATGCTGGATAGCGGTCGATGTGTGGAGTAATAGTAGTAGATGCAGGCAGGAGTCGGTCTACTTGTCTCGGACGTGATGCCTATATACATGATCATACCTAGATATTCTCATAACTATGCTCAATTCTGTCAATTGCTCAACAATAATTTGTTCACCCACCGTAAAATACTTATGCTCTTGAGAGAAGCCACTAGTGAAACCTATGGCCCCGGGGTCTATCTTCCATCATACTAATCTTCCAACACTTAGTTATTTTCATTGTCTTTTATTTTACTTTGCATCTTTATCATAAAAATACCAAAAATATTATCTTATCATATCTATCAGATCACACTCTCGTAAGTGACCGTGTTGGGATTGACAACCCCTTATCACGTTGGTTACGAGGATTTATTTGTTTTGTGTAGGTGCGAGGGACTCGCGCATAGCCTCCTACTGGATTGATACCTTGGTTCTCAAAAACTGAGGGAAATACTTACGCTACTCTGCTGCATCACCCTTTCCTCTTCAAGGGAAAACCAACGCAAGTGCTCAAGAGGTAGCAACAACATACCCAAAATGACAGATATGCAAATCTTACCCAATTGTTTGTACGTTCTTGCACATGGGTCATGCAAAACAACTGTTTGCGTTGAAGGTATGCAGAAATCATGCTCGGCACATTTTCCCTTGGCTTCCTAGGGAAGTTGTCGGTTTGCATACGGGTGTTCTAACTAAAACGTTTGCAATGAGTGTTTTATATTTAAATACCATTGACATTTTTTTCAAAATAAAATCATTTGATAAGTCTATACATTAAGAGAGAAAAATGCAAGTTCGTTCAAACCATATCTCTCATTCAGTCACACTGCGAATTTATATTCATATGATCGAGAATTTGAGATACAATATCAAACCCCAAAAAACCTATTTCCGGTGGCGGCGGAGGCGGCGTGTCGCGCCGTCGTTGTCGTCCTCCTGGACGCCGTTGTTGAAGTCTTCAAGGCAGCACAAAATGTTCTTCACTTGTAAATCAAACATCATGTCGTCTCGCGATCGACGGGTGGGGCGCGGGAGGACGACAACTGGCACAACTAAGAGGTAGCGGTTGACGGCAGCGTCCCATGCCGCTGAGGGGGGCGCGCACGGGCACGGGCATGAGCGCGGCGGGTGCAGCCAAACGCATGGGGGCCGGTGCCATAGTGGGTGGAGGGGCGCGCACGAGCACACGCACGGGTGCTGGCATGTACACGAGCTCGTGTGGGTCCGGGGAGACCTCGCTGATGCCCGTGGCTTCTAGCTCTACGATAGTGCTCGGCGACCAGCCCGTCAATGCTACGGGGATGGTCGCTGGCGCGGGTGCGGGGATGTGAGCTGGGATGAGAGCGGGGGCAGCAACCACCGCGGCCAGCTCGTTCTGGGCCATGTACATGAGGCCCCATTCCTCCTTATTTTCTATCTCCTCCGGCTCGGAGTCGACTTCACCAAACTTGAAGACTAGTGGTAGATGATCATTCTGCACCATGGCATTGGTGGAGGTCTGCGGGAGGGAGGGGAATGGGAGGCGAACAGTAAGGCCGGCCGTATTAAACAGCAGCTCAGGCGTCATTAATGGAGAGGAAGGTGGGCGGCATGGAAGTCAAAGGGCCCCCTTCAAGTGTGCCCGCACAGCGTACAACTCACACGCTTCCCGGTGAGCCTGCGCATTGGAGGACAGCTTGCACGCCTCTCGGTCAGCTGATACGTCTCCAACGTATCTATAATTTTTGATTGTTCCATGCTATTATATTATCTGTTTTGGATGTTTATGGGATTAATTATACACTTTTATATTACTTTTGGGACTAACGTACTAACCCAAGGCCCAGTGCAAATTGCTGTTTTTTTGCCTATTTTAGTGTTTCGTAGAAAAGGAATATCAAACGGAATCGAAACAGAATAAAACCTTCGGGAGAGTTATTTTTGGAACAAACGTGATCCGGGGGACTTGGAGTGGACGTCAAGAAACAAACGAGGCGGCCACAAGGCAGGGGGAGCACCTACCCCCCTGGGCGCGCGCCCCACCCTCGTGGGCCCCTCGTGGCTCCACCGACCTACTTCTTCTTCCTATATATGTTCATATACCCCAAAAACACCTAGGAGCACCACGAAACCCTATTTCCACCGCCGCAACCTTCTGTACCCAATAGATCCCATCTTGGGGCCTTTTCCGGAGCTCCGCCAGAGGGCGAATCGATCATGGAGGGCCTCTACATCAACTCCATGGCCTCTCCGATGATGTGTGAGTAGTTTACTTCAGACCTTCGGGTCCATAGTTATTAGCTAGATGGCTTCTTCTCTCTCTCTTTGGATCTCAATACAATGTTCTCCTCGATCTTCCTAGAGATCTATTTGATGTAACTCTTTTTGCAGTGTGTTTGTCGAGATCCGATGAATTGTGGGTTTATGATCAAGTTTATCTATGAACAATATTTGATTCTTCTTTGAAATCTTTTATGTATGATTAAGTTATCTTTGCAAGTCTCTTCAAATTATCAGTTTGGTTTGGCCTACTAGATTGATCTTTCTTGCAATGGGAGAAGTGCTTAGCTTTGGGTTCAATCTTGCGGTGTCCTTTCCCAGTGACAGCAGGGGCAGCAAGGCACGTATTGTATTGTTGCCATCGAGGATAAAAAGATGGGGTTTATATCATATTGCTTGAGTTTATCCCTCTACATCATGTCATCTTGCCTAATGCGTTACTCTGTTATTATGAACTTAATACTCTAGATGCATGCTGGATAGCGGTCGATGTGGGGAGTAATAGTAGTAGATGCATAATCGTTTCGGTCTACTTGTCTTTTTCGACGTGATGCCTATATACATGATAATGCCTAGATATTCTCATAATTATGCACTTTTCAATCAATTGCTCGACAGTAATTTGTTCACCCACCGTAATACTTATGCTATCTTGAGAGAAGCCACTAGTGAAACCTATGGCCCCCGGGTCTATTCTCCATTATATTAATCTCCCATCAACAAGCTATTTTTGGCACTGTTTATTTTGCAATCTTTACTTTCAATCTATATCATAAAAATACCAAAAATATTTATCTTATTATTATTATCTCTATCAAATCTCACTCTCGTAAGTGACCATGAAGGGATTGACAACCCCTTTATCGCGTTGGTTGCGAGGTTCTTATTTGTTTGTGTAGGTACGAGGGACTTGCATGTAGTCTCCTATTGGATTGATACCTTGGTTCTCAAAAACTGAGGAAAATACTTACGCTACTTTGCTGCATCACCCTTTCCTCTTCAAGGGAAAACCAATGCAGTGCTCAAGAGCTAGCATCAGCCTGCGCACTGGACTGCGCTCGCACGCCTCCCGTTCAGTCACGGTCAAGCAGCTGTCCGCACGGCACCTCCTACAGCCATTAAACCAAGACACGTGGCGTCACGTGAATGGTTAACGGAGCGCACACGGTTTGTGTTATACAAACATTTGAGATATTAAAGTGGCAGCTATTTTTTCAAAATGCCTTTGTTGGCTGTGATTATTCGAGTGCGCCTTCTCCCAAAATGGACGCGAAAAATGCCACAGAATGTCGGGTGCCATTCTATAATAGCATGCCAAGTTTCATGAATTTCAGACGAGTTTTGGATTTACTAGAATTTAAAAACCAGGCATCTCAATGTTTTGTCGGCAATCAACGGTGTCCTGGTGTTTGAAATTCATTCACATTTCTTGCATGGGACGTAAGCATGCACCCAAGGACACATATTTGATTTTCTAACCAATTTATATGCACTGGAGCATGTTCATGTAGTTCAAATTTGAATTATACACATAAATGCATTGAAAACTCGGTTAATGCATAAAAATGTCCAAACGAACCCCAAAAAATCCCAAAAATTGACACAACACTCCTGTTGTTCTATGTTGACATGAGAATTTTTTTGAAATCAATAATAGGCAATGGATATTGTTTCGTCCCCAAAGGTGGGACGTTCCCTGTCGAAAACATCATGCTTGTTGTGAGAAGCTTTGGTTTGTGAGAAGCATATACCCGAACCTGCCCCAAATGGGACAAATTTTTTAACACGGCATGTTGATGCCGCTCCATGATAGGATGCCAAGTTTCATGAATTTCAGACAAGTTTTGGATTTACTAGAATTTAAAAACCAGGCATCTCAACATTTTGCCCGCAATCAACAATGCCCTGTTGTTTAAATTTCATTCCCATCTCTTGCATGGGACCTAGAAATTCACCCAAGGACACACATGTGATTTTTCAACCAACTTTAGTGCATTGGAGCATGTGCTTGTAGTTCAAATTAGAACTATGCACATAAAATGCCTACAAGCCCAGTTAATGTATAAAAATGGCCAAACGAACACCGAAAAATTCCAAGATTAAACACAACACTCATGTTGTTCTATGTTGACACTAGAAATTTTTTGAAAGCAATAAGAGGCAAAATATATCGTCCTGTCCCAAAGGTGGTACATTCCCTATCGAAACCATCATGCTTGTTGTGAGAAGCTCTGGTTTGTGAGAAGCTTATACCCAAACCTGCCCCAAATGGGACAATTTTTTTACCATGGCATGTTGATGCCGCTCCATGATAGCATGCCAAGTTTCATGAATTTCAGATGACTTTTGGATTTACTAGAATTTAAAAACCAGGCATCTCAACATTTTGCCGGCAATCAATAGTGCTATGGTGTTTGAATTTCATTCCCGTCTCTTGCCTGGGACCTAGAAATTCACCCAAGGAAACACATGTGATGTTTCAACCAACTTTGGTGCATTTGAGCCTGTGCTTGTAGTTCAAATTTGAATTATGTACATAAAATGCCTAGAAAACCCAGTTAATATATAAAAGGCCAAACGAACCACGTAAAATTCCAAGAATAAATACAACACTCCTGTTGTTCTATGTTGACACTAGAATTTTTTTTGAAAGCAATAAGAGGCAAGGGATATCGTCCCGTCCCCAAAGGTGGTACGTTCCCTATCGAAACCATCATGCTTGTTGTGAGAAGCTCTGGTTTGTGAGAAACTTGTACCCAAACCTGCCCCAAATGGGACAAAATTTTCACCACGACATGTTGATGCCGCCCCATGATAGCATGCCAAGTTTCATGAATTTCAGAAGAGTTTTGGATTTACTGGAATTTAAAAACTAGGTATCTTAACGTTTTACTGACAATCAACAGTGCCCTGGTGTTTGAATTTCATTCCCATCTCTTGCATGGGACCTAGAAATTCACCCAAGGACACGAATGTGATTTTTCAACCAACTTTGGTGCATTGGGGCACGTGCTTGTAGTTCAAATTTGAATTATGCACATAAAATGCCTAGAAAACCCAGTTAATGTATAAAAAGGCCAAACGAACCCCGAAAAATTCCAAGATCAAACACAACACTCCTGTTGTTCTATGTTGACACTAGAAAATTTTTGAAAGCAATAAGAGGCAACGGATATCGTCCCGTCCACAAAGGTGGTGCGGTCCCTATCGAAACCATCATGCTTTTTGTGAGAAGCTCTGGTTTTTGAGAAGCTTATACCCAAACCAGCCCCAAATGGGACAAAATTTTCACCACGGCATGTGGATGCCACTCCATCATAGCATGCCAAGTTTCATGAATTTCAAACGAGTTTTGGATTTACTAGAATTTAAAAACCAGGTATCTCAACATTTTGCCGGCAATCAACACTACCCTGGTGTTTGAAATTCATTCCCATCTATTGCATGTGACCTAGAAATTCACCCAAGGACACACTGTTGGGGAATGTAGTAATTTCAAAAAAAATCCTACGCACAAGCAAGATCATGGTGATGCATAGCAACGAGAGGGGAGAGTGTTGTCCATGTACCCTCATAGACCGAAAGTGGAAGCGTTAGCACAACGCGGTTGATGTAGTCGTATGTCTTCACGATCCGACCGATCAAGTACCGAACGCACGACACCTCCGAGTTCTGCATACGTTCAACTCGATGACGTCCCTCGAACTCCGATCCAGACGAGTGTTGAGGGAGAGTTTCGTTAGCACGACGGCGTGGTAACGATGATGATGTTCTACCAACGTAGGACTTTGCCTAAGCACCGCTACGATATGATCGAGGTGGATTATGGTGGAGGGGGCACCGCACACGGCTAAGAGATCAAGAGATCAATTGTTGTGTCTATGGGGTGTCCCCTGGCCACGTATATAAAGGAGTGGAGGAGGGGAGGGGCCGGCCCTCTCTATCGCGCGCCCTAGGGGAGTCCTACTCCCACCGGGAGTAGGATTCCCCCTTTCCTGGTAGAACTAGGATCCCTTCCAAGTAGTAGGAGTAGGAGAGAAGGAAAGGGAAGGGAAAAGGAGAAGGAAGGAAGGGGGCGCCCCCCTCCCTAGTGCAATTAGGACCAGTCCATGGGGAGGGGTGCGGCCACCCTTTGAGGCTTTTCTCTCCTTTCCCGTATGGCCCATTAAGGCCCGATACGAATTCCGTAACTCCCCGGTACTCCCGAAGATACCCGAATCACTCGGAACCTTTCCGATGTCTGAATATAGTCATCCAATATATCGATCTTTACGTCTCAACCATTTCGAGACTCCTCGTCATGTCCCTGATCTCATCCGGGACTCCGAACTCCTTCGGTACATCAAAACACATAAACTCATAATATAACTGTCATCGAACTTTAAGCGTGCGACCCTACGGGTTTGAGAACTATGTAGACATGACCGAGAGACGTCTCCGGTCAATAACCAATAGCGGAACCTGGATGCTCATATTGGCTCCCACATATTCTACGAAGATTTTTATCGGTCAGACCGCATAACTACATACGTTGTTTCCTTTGTCATTGGTATGTTACTTGCCCGAGATTTGATCGTCAGTATCTCAATACCTAGTTCAATCTCGTTACCGGCAAGTCTCTTTACTCATTCCGTAACACATCATCCCGCAACTAACTCATTACTTTCAATGCTTGCAAGGCTTATAGTGATGTGCATTACCGAGTGGGCCCAGAGATACCTCTCCGACAATCGGAGTGACAAATCCTAATCTCGAAATACGCCAACCCAACAAGTACCTTCGGAGACACCTGTAGAGCACCTTTATAATCACTCAGTTACGTTGTGATGTTTGGTAGCACACAAAGTGTTCCTCAGGTAAACGGGAGTTGCATAATATCATAGTCATAGGAACATGTATAAGTCATGAAGAAAGCAATAGCAACAAATTAAACGATCAAGTGCTATGCTAACGGAATGGGTCAAGTCAATCACATCATTCTATAATTATGTGACCCCGTTAATCAAATGACAACTCATGTCTATGGCTAGGAAACTTAACCATCTTTGATTCAACGAGCTAGTCAAGTAGAGGCATACTAGTGACATATTGTTTGTCTAGGTATTCACACATGTATTATGTTTCCGGTTAATACAATTCTTGCATGAATAATAAACATTTATCATGATATAAGGAAATAAATAATAACATTATTATTGCCTCTAGGGCATATTTCCTTCAGGCTCCCACTTGCACTAGATTCAATAATCTAGTTCACATCGCCATGTGATTTAATACCAATAATTCACATCACCATGTGATTAACACCCATAGTTCACATCGACATGTGACCAACACCCAAAGGGTTTACTAGAGTCAATGATCTAGTTCACATCGCTATGTGATTAACACCCAAAGAGTACTAAGGTGTGATCATGTTTTGCTTGTAAGAGAAGTTTAGTCCACGGGTCTGCCACATTCAGATCCGTACGTATTTTGCAAATTTCTATGTCAACAATGCTCTGCACGGAGCTATTCTAGCTAATTGCTCCCACTTTCAATATGTATCCAGATTGAGACTTAGAGTCATCTGGATCAGTGTCAAAACTTGTATCGACGTAACCCTTTACGATGAACCTTTTGTCACCTCCATAATCGAGAAACATATCCTTATTCCACTAAGGATAATTTTGACCAATGTCCAGTGATCTACTCCTAGATCACTATTGTACTCCCTTGCCAAACTCAGGGCAGGGTATACAATAGGTCTGGTACACAGCATGGCATACTTTATAGAACCTATGGCTAAGGCATAGGGAATGACTTTCATTCTCTCTCTATCTTCTCCCGTGGTCGGGTTTTGAGTCTTACTCAACTTCACACCTTGTAACACAGGCAAGAACTCCTTCTTTGATTGTTCCATTTTGAACTACTTCAAAATCTTGTCAAGGTATGTACTCATTGAAAAAACTTATCAAGCATCTTGATCTATCTCTATAGATCTTGATGCTCAATATGTAAGCAGCTTCACCGAGGTCTTTCATTGAAAAACTCTTATTCAAGTATCCCTTTATGCTATACAGAAATTCTATATTATTTCCAATCAATAATATGTCATCCACATATAATATCAGAAATGCTACAGAGCTCCCACTCACTTTCTTGTAAATACAGGCTTCTCCAAAAGTCTGTATAAAACCAAATGTTTTGATCACACTATCAAAGATATTCCAACTCCGAGGTGCTTGCACCAGTCCATAGATGGATCGCTGGAGCTTGCATATTTTTTTAGCTCCTTTTGGATTGACAAATCTTTCTTGTTATCATATACAACTCTTCTTTATAAATCCATTCAGGAATGTAGTTTTGTTATCCATTTGCCAGATTTCATAAAATGTGGCAATTGCTAACATGATTCGGACAGACTTAAGCATCGCTACGGGTGAGAAGGTCTCATCGTAGTCAATCCCTTGAACTTGTCGAAAACCTTTGTAGATAGTAACATTACTGTCAGCTTCTGTCTTCTCTTGAAGATCCATTTATTCTCAATTGCTTTCCGATCATTGGGCAAGTCAATCAAAGTCCATACTTTGTTCTCGTACATGGATCTCATCTCAGATTTCATGGCTTCTAGCCATTTTGCAGAATCTGGGCTCATCATCGCTTCTTCATAGTTCGTAGGTTCGTCATGGTCTAGTAGCCTGACTTCCAGAACAGGATTACCGTACCACTCTGGTGTGGATCTTACTCTGGTTTATCTATGATGTTCGGTAGTAACTTGATCTGAAGTTTCATGATCATTATCATTAGCTTCCTCACTTATTGGTGTAGTTGTTGCAGGAACAGATTTCTGTGATGAACTACTTTCCAATAAGGGAGCAGGTACAGTTACCTCATCAAGTTCTACTTTCCTCCCACTCACTTCTTTCGAGAGAAACTCCTTCTCTAGAAAGGCTCCATTTTAGCAATGAATGTCTTGCCTTCGGATCTGTGATAGAAGGTGTACCCAACATTTTCTTTTGGGTATCCTATGAAGACGCATTTCTCCGATTTGGGTTTGAGCTTATTAGGTTGAAGCTTTTCACATAAGCATTGCAGCCTCAAACTTTCAGAAACGACAGGTTTGGTTTCTTGCCAAACCATAGTTCATACGGTGTCGTCTCAACGGATTTCGATGGTGCCCTATTTAACGTGAATGTAGTTGTCTCTAATGCATAACCCCAAAACGATAGTGGTAGATCGGTAAGAGACATCATAGATCGCACTATATCTAATAAAGTACGGTTATGACGTTCGGACACACTATTATACTGTGGTGTTCCAGGTGGCGTGAGTAGTGAAACTATTTCACATTGTTTTAACTGAAGGCCAAACTCGTAACTCAAATATTTTACTTCTGCGATCATATCGTAGAAACTTTTATTTTTGTTACGATGATTCTCCACTTTACTGTGAAATTCTTTGAACTTTTCAAATGTTTCAGACTTGTTTTTCATCAAGTAGATATACTCATATCTGCTTAAATCATCTGTGAAGGTCAGAAAATAATGATACCTGCCGTGAGCCTCAATATTCATCGGATCGCATACATCAGTATGTATTATTTCCAATAAGTTATTTCTCGCTCCATTTTTCCGGAGAACGGAGTCTTAGTTATCTTGCCCATGAGGCATGGTTCGCAAGCATCAAGTGATTCATAATCAAGTGATTCCAAAATTCCATCAGCATGGAGTTTCTTCATGCGCTTTACACCAATATGACCTAAACTGGAGTGCCACAAATAGTTGCACTATCATTATTAACTTTGCATCTTTTGGTTTCAATATTTTGAATATGTGTATCACTACGATCGAGATCCAACGAACCATTTTCATTGGGTGTGTGACCATATAAGGTTTTATTCATGTAAACAGAACAACACTTATTCTCTTACTTACATGAATAATCGTATTGCAATAAACATGATCCAATCATATTCATGCTCAATGTAAACACTAAATAACATTTATTTAGGTTCAAGTATAGGGAGTGTGCGATGATGATCATATCAATCTTGGAACCACTTCCAATACACATCGTCACTTCACCCTTAACTAGTCTCTGTTCATTCTGCAACTCCCGTTTCGAGTTACTACTCTTAGCAACTGAACCAGTATCAAATACCGAGGGGTTGCTATAAACACTAGTAAAGTACACATCAATAACATGTATATCAAATATAGCTTTGTTCAGTTTGCCATCCATTTATCCACCAAATACTTGGGGCAGTTCCGCTTCCAGTGACCAGTCCCTTTGCAGTAGAAGCACTCAGTTTCAGGCTTAGGTCCAGACTTGGGTTTCTTCACTTGAGCAGCAACTTGCTTGCCGTTCTTCTTGAAGTTCCCCTTTCTTCCCTTTGTCCCTTTTGGAAACTAGTGGTTTTGTTTACCATCAGCACTTTATGCTTTTCTTGATTTCCACCTTCGTCAATTTCAGCATCACGAAGAGCTTGGGAATCGTTTCCGTTATTCCTTGCATATTATAGTTCATCACGAAGTTCTACTAACTTGGTGATCGTGACTAGAGAATTCTGTCAATCACTATTTTATCTGGAAGATTAACTCCCACTTGATTCAAGCGATTGTAGTACCCAGACATCTGAGCACATGCTCACTGCTTGAGCTATTCTCCTCCATCTTTTAGCTATAGAACTTGTTGGAGACTTCATATCTCTCAACTCGGGTATTTGCTTGAAATATTAACTTCAACTCCTGGAACATCTCATATGGTCCATGACGTTTAAAACGTCTTTGAAGTCCCGATTCTAAGCCGTTTAAGCATGGTGCACTAAACTATCAAGTAGTCATCATATTGTGCTAGCCAAACGTTCATAACATCTGCATCTGCTCCTGCAATAGGTTTGTCACCTAGAGGTGCATCAAGGACATAATTCTTCTGTGCAGCAAGGAGGATAAACCTCAGATCCCGGATCCAATCCGCATCATTGCTACTAACATCTTTCAACTTAGTTTTCTCTAGGAACATATCAAAAATAAAACAGGGGAGCTAAACGCGAGCTATTGATCTACAACATAGATATGCTAATACTACCAGGACTAAGTTCATGATAAATTTAAGTTCAGTTAATCATATTACTTAAGAACTCCCACTTAGAAAGACATCCCTCTAATCTTCTAAGTGATCACGTGATCCAAATCAACTAAGCCATAACCGATCATCATGTGAAATGGAGTAGTTTTCAATGGTGAACATCACTATGTTGATCATATCTACTATATGATTCACGCTCGACCTTTCGGTCTCAGTGTTCCGAGGCCATATCTGCATATGCTAGGCTCGTCAAGTTTAACCTGAGTATTCTGCGTGTGCAACTGTTTTGCACCCGTTGTATTTGGACGTAGAGCTTATCACACCCGATCATCACGTGGTGTCTGGGCACGACGAACTTTGGCAACGGTGCATACTCAGGGAGAACACTTTTATCTTGAAATTAGTGAGAGATCATCTTATAATGCTACCGTCGATCTAAGCAAGATAAGATGTATAAAAGATAAACATCACATGCAATCAAAATATGTGACATGATATGGCCATCATCATCTTGTGCCTTTGATCTCCATCTCCAAAGGATCGTCATGATTTCCATCGTCACCGGCATGATACCATGATCTCCATCATCTTGATCTATATCAATGTATCGTCACATGGTCGTCTCACCAACTATTGCTCTTGCAACTATTGCTATCGCATAGCAATAAAGTAAAGCAATTATTTGGCGCTCGCATCTTATGCAATAAAGAGACAACCATAAGGCTTCTGCCAATTGCCGATAACTTCAACCAAATATGATCATCTTATACAACAACTTATATCTCATCACGTCTTGACCATATCACATCACAACATGCCCTGCAAAAACAAGTTAGACGCCCTCTACTTTGTTGTTGCAAATTTTACGTGGCTGCTACGGGCCGAGCAAGAACCGTTCTAACCTACGCATCAAAACCACAACGATTTTTTGTCAAGTTAGTGCTATTTTAACCTTCTCAAGGACCGGGCGTAGCCACACTCGGTTCAACTAAAGTTGGAGAAACTGACACCCGCTAGTCACCTGTGTGCATAGCACGGCGGTAAAACCAGTCTCGCGTAAGCGTACGCGTAATGTCGGTCCGGGCCGCTTCATCCAACAATACCTCCGAACCAAAGTATGACATGCTGGTAAGTAGTATGACTTATATCGCCCACAACTCACTTTTGTTCTACTCGTGCATATTACATCAACGCATAAAACCTGGCTCGGATGCCACTGTTGGGGAATGTAGTAATTTCAAAAAATTTCCTACGCACAAGCAAGATCATGGTGATGCATAGCAACGAGAGGGGAGAGTGTTGTCCACATACCCTCGTAGACCGAAAGCATAAGTGTTAGCACAATGCGGTTGATGTAGTCGTACGTCTTCACGATCCGACCGATCAAGTACCGAACGCACGGCACTTCCGAGTTCTACACACGTTCAACACGATGATGTCCCTCGAACTCTAATCCAGCTGAGTGTTGAGGGAGAGTTTCGTCAGCACGACGGCGTGGTGATGATGATGATGTTCTACCGATGCAGGGCTTCGCCTAAGCACCGCTACGATATGATCGAGGTGGATTATGGTGGAGGAGGGCACCGCACATGGCTAAGAGATCAAGAGATCAATTGTTGTGTCTATGGGGTGCCCCCTGGCCACGTATATAAAGGAGTGGAGTAGGGGAGGGGCCGGCCCTCTCTATGGCGCGCCCTAGGGGAGTCCTACTCCCACCGGGAGTAGGATTCCCCCTTTCCTAGTAGAACTAGGATCCCTTCCAAGTAGTAGGAGTAGGAGAGAAGGAAAGGGAAGGGAAAAGGAGAAGGAAGGAAGGGGGCACCCCCCTCCCTAGTCCAATTCGGACCAGCCCATGGGGAGGTGTGCGGCCACCCTTTGAGGCCTTTCTCTCCTTTCCCGTATGACCCATTAAGGCCCAATACGAATTCCCGTAACTCCCCGGTACTCCTGAAAATACCTGAATCACTCGGAACCTTTCCGAAGTCCGAATATAGTCGTCCAATATATCGATATTTACGTCTCGACCATTTCGAGACTCCTCGTCATGTCTCCGATCTCATCCGGGACTGCGAACTCCTTCGGTACATCAAAACACATAAACTCATAATATAAGCGTTATCGAACTTTAAGCATGCGGACCCTACGGGTTCGAGAACTATGTAGACATGACCGAGACACGTCTCCGGTCAATAGCCAATAGCGGAACCTGGATGCTCATATTGGCTCCCACATATTCTACGAAGATCTTTATCGGTCAGACCGCATAACTACATACGTTGTTCCCTTTGTCATCGGTACGTTACTTGCCCGAGACTGGATCGTCGGTATCTCAATACCTAGTTAAATCTCGTTACAGGCAAGTCACTTTACGCGTTTCGTAACACATCATCCGCAACTAACTCATTAGTTGCAATGCTTGCAAGGCTTATAGTGATGTGCATTACCGAGTGGGCCCAGAGATACCTAATCTCGAAATACGCCAACCCAACAAGTACCTTCGGAGACACCTGTAGAGCACCTTTATAATCACCCAGTTACGTTGTGATGTTTGGTAGCACACAAAGTGTTCCTCAGGTAAATGGGAGTTGCATAATCTCATAGTCATAGGAACATGTATAAGTCATGAAGAAAGCAATAGCAACAAACTAAACGATCAAGTGCTATGCTAACGGAATGGGTCAAGTCAATCACATCATTCTATAATTATGTGACCCCGTTAATCAAATGACAACTCATGTCTATGGCTAGGAAACTTAACCATCTTTGATTCAACGAGCTAGTCAAGTAGAGGCATACTAGTGACATATTGTTTGTCTAGGTATTCACACATGTATTTATGTTTCCAGTTAATACAATTCTAGCATGAATAATAAACATTTATCATGATATAAGGAAATAAATAATAACTTTATTATTGCCTCTAGGGCATATTTCCTTCAGTCTCCCACTTGCACTAGAGTCAATAATCTAGTTCACATCGCCATGTGATTTAACATCAATAGTTCACATTACCATGTGATTAACACCCATAGTTCACATCGTCATGTGACCAACACCCAAAGGGTTTACTAGAGTCAATAATCTAGTTCACATCGCTATGTGATTAATACCCAAAGAGTACTAAGGTGTGATCATGTTTTGCTTGTGAGGGAATTTTAGTCAACGGGTCTTCCACATTCAGATCCGTATGTATTTTGCAAATTTCTATGTCAACAATGCTCTGCACGGAGCTACTCTAGCTAATTGCTCCCACTTTCAATATGTATCCAAATTGAGACTTTGAGTCATCTGGATCAGTGTCAAAACTTGCATCGACGTACCCCTTTATGATGAACCTTTTGTCACCTCCATAATCGAGAAACATATCCTTATTCCACTAAGGATAATTTTGACCAATGTCCTGTGATCTACTCCTAGATCACTATTGTAGCGACCTGACCTCAAGCAATCAAGTCTCTGTGCTTCAGTGTCATCCCTGGATCGGTAATGCTGACACACACAGTACTCGAAGGATTTATAACAGAGTAGCAATCACACACTTATTACATCGAATATCTCGAAAGAGAACTTACTACAATAATATGGCTTAAGCCCATCTAATGCGATAACAGCGGAAGGCTTGGAAGATAAGTGAGTCCATCAACTCCAACGGCATAGCTGAGCTGCATGGCAACGACCTAACGAACCTTACTCCTCGTCTGAAAAGTCTGCAACATAATACGTTGCAGCTTGAGAACGGGTCAGCACATGGAATATGCTGGCAATGTAACACAATAGAGCAAGAACAGAGTAATGCTATCTCTACATGCATATTTGGCTGGTGGAAATCTCTATGGTTAAAGTTTTTGCGAAAATCCAATTTTTCCCTACAACAAAGGAATAGATTTTAATTTAACTATCATGGTGGTTGAACAAAATATTGAGAAGGTAATCCCAACTCAATCCCAATTAAAGTAATTAAAAACCCAACAATATTAATTAAGAGTGATGAGATACATGTGATAACCCAAGTACTAGATACTCAAGATTGTCCATAACCGGGGACACAGCTAACCATGATTAGATTGTACACTCTACAGAGGTTTACGCACTTTTCCCCACAAGACTCGATCGCCTCCGTTGGATTTCTCGCACTACATGGTGTTTGAGAAACGGATGACCAAGACACAGTCTTTCAGAAACATTAACTCTCTACTCCGGGCTAGACCATACCAAACCTACAAAACCCACTACCTGCTGAGCCACCTCTTCAAGAGCTTCACGTAACTTACTCAACTATTCTAGAGCCCATAATAGCTTGTGGCTGCACACGGAAGTTTCTAGCATGAATCATCTCAGTTCCCTTTGAGCCTGGGTGGCGGTCCATAGGAAGATCACACGGGTTCCCCGGGATTTCCAAAAAAACCCAGACAACACTGGGTTCCCCAGGTGCCTCAATCCACCCAGATGTGTATTCAAGTTGCCACCTTAAGTTGAACCATTAATTAATAATCTCACATCTGTCATGGATTTCACTCAAACCCAAACCACGTCTACGAGCATAGCATAGCAATAAGCAACGCGCAGAAGTAACTCCCAAGGTTTTGATAGTAACAGGGTAATAGGTTCTACCTCAACAACTACTTCCCAAACCACAAGTTAATGACATCCTAATCATGCAATGTTTGAGGATTGGAACTAATGCATAAAAACTGGGTATGAAAAGAGTATGATCAATGTGTTACTTGCCTTGCTGACGATCCGTGAAACCTAGGGATTCATAGTAGCACGCTTCGCACTCCGGGTGTTCTATCACAAACAAATAATAACATACATAAGCTACAAGCAAAGGAACACGTGTAAATCTGAAATAAGAGAGGTTGACCAGAAAGTTCAACTTAAGAACTCCGGTTAGCAAAAAGAATCAAATCAAACGGAGCAACGAAATTCAAACGGCGAAAGAAACAAGATCCATTTATAATCTGAACTAAGGTCAAATTTGACATTACCAAAATCTTGTTTAAGTTGATTAAACAGAAAGAGGGTCTCGAGACGAAGATCTAGGCGCTTGAATCACCTGATTTCGACTAACGAGCGAAAAGATAAACATAAACTAAGATCGGATCAGAAATCGCGATCGAGAATAATCGCGGATAAATCCGATAAAAAGAAAACTGACGAACAGACTAACGAACGAGCGTTCGTTAGCTGGAACTAACGTGCGAAAATCGTTTGTTAGAACGAACATACAGACGAATGTCCGCTAATTAGAAGAACCGAGAAAAACCGGTGATCCGAAAAAAACGAATCTAGGGTTTCTAAAAAAAATCGAATGGTTCTTTTAAAAAAACCGGCGGCTCGGATCCGGCACGGTAGCTCCGGCGATGGGCTCCGGCGAGGCGGGGTTTGGGCGGCGGGGCGGCGGCTCGCGAGCGGTAGGGCGCGGCGGCGGCGGCAGGTGGCAGCGGCGGCGGCTGGTGCGGGCGCGGGCGGAGGCGGCTGCGGCTTAGGGCGGCGGCGGCGGTGTGGTGGTGGGGGTCGGGGTGGCGCGTATATAAAGGGGGCGGGGCGACGACTTGGGGAAGGGGCAAGGCACGGCGGAGGTGGAGTCCGGCTCGGACTCCGGTCCGAGTCGGCGGCCGCGGCGGCGCGCTTGCGCGGAGGCGGCGGCTCGCGGGGCTGGGCCGACGGCCTGGCTGGGTTTCGGCCCAGTCGGGCACGGGGAGTTTTTTTTAAAAAAAATTCGCCGACAGAAATAAAATCCTAGAAAATAAAAATAAAATCTAAAAATGCCAAAATAAATTTTCACCGTCTAAATAAAATACTTAGAACGAGATGAACATTTTCTTGGCCCTAAAATGCAATTTTGAAAATGTGCAATTTTTCTAATTGCAAATAAAATCCAAATAAAATCAAATAAAAAACAATAAATCGTTTTAATATTTTTCCTCCAATATTTCAATTATTTTGGAGAAGTCATTTTATCTCCTCTCATTTATTTTAAAATGAAATATTTTTTTGGAGAGAAAAATTATGAAAATCAAAAATCATGATTGTATTATCTGATAAAAATCAAATATGAAAACCAGAAAATCCCCAACTCTCTCCGAGGGTCCTTGAGTTGCTTAGGATTTCGAGGATTGCGAAACGAAAATGCAATAAAATATGATATGCATGAATGACCTATGTATAACATTCCAAATTGAAAATTTGGGATGTTACAAACCTACCCCCCCTTAAGATGAATCTCACCCTCGAGATTCGGGTTGGCTAGAAAATAGGTGTGGGTGGTATTTGAGTAGATCATCCTCGGTATGGTGGCTCCACAGAACTTTACAAAACTTGATAACCTTGCTGCGGGTGACTCGGCTGGAAAACTCAAGAATCTTAACTGGCTTCTCCTCATAAGTCAAATCACTGTCCAACTGAATCGCCTCCAAGGGTACTGTATCTCTTAGTGGTATATCGGCCATCTTAGCATGACACTTCTTCAATTGTGAAACGTGGAACACATCGTGAACTCCTGACAATCCCTCAGGTAATTCCAACTTGTAGGCAACTTCTCCCATCCGTTCCAAAACACGATACGGTCCTACAAATCTCGGGGCTAACTTTCCCTTAACTCCAAAAAGTTTCACTCCCCTCAGGGGTGATACTCGTAGATATGCTCTGTCTCCAATTTCATAGGTTACCTCCTTGCGTTTTGAGTCTGCGTAACTCTGTTGCCTGGACTGAGTAATCTTCAGTCTATCACGAATTAGTTTAACCTTCTCCTCAGACTCCTTGATCAAGTCTGGTCCAAACAACTGCCGGTCTCCTACCTCATCCCACATCAACGGCGTTCTGCACCTGCGTCCATACAGGGCTTCAAACGGTGCCATCTTCAAACTGGCTTGGTAGCTATTGTTGTATGAAAACTCTGCGTAAGGCAAATTGTCATCCCAGCTAGATCCATAATCTAGCGCATAGGCTCTCAACATGTCCTCCAAAATCTGATTGACTCTCTCAGTCTGTCCATCCGTCTGCGGGTGAAACGCTGTACTGAACTCCAACCTTGTTCCCAAAGTTTGGTGTAACTGATGCCAAAACTTTGAAGTAAACTGGGTTCCTCTATCTGATACGATGGTCCTCGGAACTCTATGCAGACATACGGTCCTGGACATATATATCTTGGCCAACTTTGCGCTTGTATACGTGGTTTTCACTGGGATAAAATGAGCCACTTTGGTCAAGCGATCAACTACTACCCATATAGAATCATATCCTGCTTTGGTTCTGGGCAATCTGGTAATAAAATCCATGCCAAGTTTATCCCACTTCCATTCGGGTATCGACATAGGCTGTAATAGTCTTGCTGGCTTCTGATGCTCTGCCTTTACTCTTTGGCAAACATCACATACGTCTACATACTCGGCAATATCCTTCTTCATACCAGTCCACCAAAAACGTTCCTTCAAATCCAAATACATCTTGGTGTTTTCGGGGTGTATCGAGTATGGTGAGTCATGAGCTTCCTGAAGTATCAACTTCCTTATCTCTGGGTTATTAGGCACATAAACTCGGCCCTCAAACCATAAGGTATCGTGCTCATCCTCACGAAAACCTTTGGCCTTTCATTTGCTCATCTTCTCCTTTATCTCGGCAATCTCTTTGTCATCCTTCTAAGCTTCTCTAATCTTGCCCAACAATGTAGACTGGACCTCCATTGTTGTAACGAAACCTCTTGGAACAATCTCCAATCGAAGTTCCATGATATCCTCTGCTAACTCCTTCGGCAATCCCTTACTTTCAAGGACATTGGCATAACTCTTCCGGCTCAAAGCGTCTGCTTCGACATTGGCCTTTCTGGGATGATAGTGTAGCTTCATGTCGTAATCCTTTATAAGCTCCAACCATCTCCTCTGTCCAAGGTTCAGCTCCTTCTGTGTGAAAATGTATTTCAAACTCTTATGATCCGTTTACACATCACAACGGTTTCCAATAAGGTAATGTCTCCAAGTCTTCAATGCATGCACTACGGCTGCTAACTCCAAATCATGCGTGGCATAGTTCAACTCATGAGGTTTTAGTTGTCTTGAGGCATACGAAACAACTCTTCCGTCCTACATAAGCACACATCCAAGTCCTAAGCGGGAGGCGTCGCAATACACTTGGAACTCCTTATGTATATCTGGCAGTGTTAACACTGGGGCTGTAGTCAAACGTTTCTTCAACTCCTGGAAACTTGCCTCGCAATCATCTTTCCATTTGAACTTAGTATCCTTCTTCAATAGTTCCGTCATTGGCATTGCAATCTTGGAAAAATTCTCAATGAACCTCCGGTAGTATCCTGCGAGTCCAAGGAAACTGCGGATCTCGCTAACTGAAGTGGGGGCCAACCATTCAGTGACTGACTGAACCTTGCTGGGGTCTAATGCTATACCTTCTCCTGATATAACATGTCCAATGAATCCGACTTCCTTCAACCAAAATTCGCATTTGCTGAACTTAGCATACAACTGGTGTTCCCTGAGTTTCTCGAGAACTAATCGCAAATGCTCCTTGTGCTCCTCTTCATTCTTCGAGTATACCATAATATCATCTATAAACACCACAATAAACTTGTCCAAATATTCCATGAACACCTTGTTCATCATGCTCATGAAATAGTCAGGGGCGTTAGTCAATCCAAACGACATGACCGTATACTCGTATAATCCATACCGCGCGGTGAATGATGTCTTTGGTATATCCTTCTCTCGAATCTTCAACTGATGGTATCCCGATCGTAAATCAATCTTCGAAAACACTTTAGCTCCTTGTACCTGATCAAACAGATCATTGATCATCGGCAGTGGGTACTTATTCTTGATAGTCACTTCATTGAAAGCCCGATAATCAACAACCATCCTTAGGGATTTATCCTTCTTCTCCACCAAAAGTACCGGGGCTCCCCAAGGTGACGAGCTTCTTCGAATGTAACCTTTCTCTAATAACTCCTTGATCTGTTTCTTAATTTCCTCTAGATCATTTGCGGGCATCCGATAGGGTCTCTTGGATATTGGCCCTGTACCTGGCAATAGCTCTATCAAAAATTCAATGTCTCTATCCGGTGGCATGCCTGGTAACTCCTCTGGAAAAACATCTGGAAACTCCTTCACCACAGACACTTCCTCCTAAACAATCCCCGTAAGGGCATTCACTTGACTCCTCCTAGGCACATGCCTGGATACATACTTAATCCTTTTTCCCTCCGGGGTGGTGAGATAAATCGACTTACTAGCACAGTCAATGCTTCCTCCATACTTTGATATCCAGTCCATACCTAATATCACATCCAATCCTTGTGACTCCAAGATAATTAGGTCGGACGGAAAAACATGTGTACCAATGGTTAGGGGTATCTGGTCGCACCATCAACTAGCCATGTACTCTGCTCCAGGTGAACTCACTAGGAGAGGGGTCCTAAGGGTTTGGGTTGGTAGTTTAAACTTATCCATGAATCCCCTTGATATGTATGAATGCGATGCACCAGTATCGAAAATAACAAGAGCGATAAATGACTTAACCAAAAACTTACCTATTACCGCTTTCGGCTGCTCTTCAACCTCCTCCACGTTAACGTGGTTCACTTGTCCTTTGTTGAATGGATTAGGCTTCTTTCCAGCGCTCCCATTTCTGTTTCCATTCCTTCCTTCAGGGCAATCATTGGCATAGTGCCATGTCTTCCCACACTTAAAGCAAGTAACTTGACTTAGGTCTCTTTTGGCGGGTGTGGCAGGGTTGGAGCGGTTCTGATTGTTGTTAGTTCCATTCCCATTTCCATTCTTAGCACCATTGTGATTATGCGATCCTCCTCCAGTGTGGTTGTGACCTCCATGGTTATGAACAAGTCCTCCCAAGTTCGGGGTTAGGCTAGGTTTCTGCTGAGCTCCTGAGTTATACTTCCCTTGTCCGTACTTCCTCTTACGGCTCTCAATCTGCTGCTACTTCCCTTCAATCATAAGAGCCTTATCTACCAACTCCTGGTAGTTGTTGAAGGTTGCAACCATCAACTGCATGCTCATCTCATCATTTAGCCCTTCCATAAACTTCTCTTGCTTCGCGGCATCTGTGGCCACATCATCAGGGGCATAGCGAGATAACTTGCTAAACTCATCCACGTACTGAGCCACAGTACGGTTCCCCTGGCATAAGTTGCAGAACTCCCGCTTCTTCATCTGCATAGCTCCAGTTGAGACATGAGCTATGCAGAAAGCTTGCTGAAATTGGTCCCATGTCACCATGGCTATGGGGTAGGTGACAGTGTAATTCTCCCACCATGATGCTGCTGGTCCATCCAACTGATGTGCGGAAAAACGCACCTTCTCAGCATCAGTGCATCCCGCAGTGGTTAACTCCCTTCCAATCCTGCGGAGCCAATCATCTACAACTATAGGCTTGGTGCTACTGGAAAACACCGGCGGTTGTAACCTTAGAAAGCGGGCTAGGTTGTCCACTGGTGACGGGTTGTTGTTGTTGTTGTTGTTGCCCTGGTTCTGAACTAGCAATTGCATCAAAGTATTCTGCTGCTGGATCAACTGAGTGAGCTCCGGTGGGAAAGCAAAACCGGGGTCACGTCTCGGAGGCATCTGATGGGTTTAGATGGAAGAGATCAGAATAGAAAAGGGGTCTAATGAGAAAGCACTACCCATATGCACATGAGACAACACAATCATTTCACTCAATCAATCAAGCAAGGGCATACAAGCGGTCTAGAACTATCGCAAAAGTGCTCAACTACTACTAAATACATGGGGGAATACTACTAATATATGGTGGTCATCTAGAAATTTTGATCGGTGGAAGACTCCATGATGTCAGCTCCAGCTTCGTCTTCAAAGTCATCCTCACTAGGATCGGAATCAGTGTCGTCGATGATGATGTAGTTGTCTGGGCAAGTGGAATCGTCGTCTTCTACTCCCGGTGCTGGTCCTCCCATGAATACTCCGATCTTCTTAACTAGGTCGTCATTCTTCTCCACTAGTGTCTTGATTTCCTCATATCCATTGCGTGTAAACTTGAGTTCTTCCTCCAGCTCGATGATCCTAGTCTTTGCCTTCTTCAAGTCCATCATGTCTGCGCACATCTGGTTCTCCTGACATCGAATGTGCTGGTTTAACTCCTGGATGAAAGCTGCAATGGATATATCCTTCTTGGTGCTGATTACTTCCCATTGCTCGTCTCGGCGCCCACATATCTGGTAGATAGTGTCCTTGAGTTCCCTGTTGTAGACTTCTCCAATGCATCCGATGGTGATGTGAGCCGCCATACTCTTCCCTAAACTCCAGGTTGGTGCATCAAAGGAAAACTCTATGGGTTTAGTGACTAGCGTGAAGGTCCTTCCTGGAACTTGTACTTGAATCATCCAGCGCTCCTCCTCTGGTAAGGTGGCGTTGTACGTCCCGGTGAAGCTTGGTATTCCAATGTTCAAGTACCTAGTGACTTCCTTCAGGTGGCGTCCAAAAGGTGTGTCTTCATCCGGTTGTGCAAATTTGTTCCTTGCATCCGCCATCCTAAAGAGTAGAAATTGGAGAGGAGTCAGAAATGAGAAGAGAAGTGTGACCTATGGTTTAGCTTAGTGGTCGTGTCCTACACTCAGCGTGTGCTCTGATACCATCTTGTAGCGACCTGACCTCAAGCAGTCAAGTCTCTGTGCTTCAGTTTCATCCCTGGATCGGTAATGCTGACACACACAGTACTCGAAGGATTTATAACAGAGTAGCAATCACACACTTATTACATTGAATATCTCGAAAGAGAACTTATTACAATAATATGGCTTAAGGCCATCTAATGCGATAATAGTGGAAGGCTTGGAAGATAAGTGAGTCCATCAACTCCAACGGCATAGCTGAGCTACACGGCAACGACCTAACGAACCTTAATCCTCGTCTGAAAAGTCTGCAACATAATACGTTGCAGCCCGAGAACGGGTCAGCACATGGAATATGCTGGCAATGTAACACAATAGAGCAAGAACAGAATAATGCTATCTCTACATGCATATTTGGCTGGTGGAAAGCTCTATGGTTAAAGTTTTTGCGAAAAGCCAAATTTTCCCTACAACAAAGGAATAGATTTTAATTCAACTATCATGGTGGTTGAACAAAATATTGAGAAGGTAACCCCAACTCCATCCCAATTAAAGTAATTAACAACCCAACAATATTAATTAAGAGTGATGAGATACATGTGATAACCCAAGTACTAGATACTCAAGATTGTCCATAACCGGGGACACGGCTAACCATGATTAGATTGTACACTCTGCAGAGGTTTGCGCACTTTTCCCCACAAGACTCGATCGCCTCCGTTGGATTTCTCGCACTACATGGTGTTTGAGAAACGGATGACCGAGACACAGTCTTTCAGAAACATTAACTCTCTACTCCGGGTAGACCATACCAAACCTACAAAACCCACTACCTACTGATCCACCTCTTCAAGAGCTTCACGTAACTTACTCGACTATGCAAGAGCCCATAATAGCTTGTGGCTGCACACAGAAGTTTCTAGCATGAATCATCTCAGTTCCCTTTGAGCCTGGGTGGCGGTCCATAGGAAGATCACACGGGTACCCCAGGATTTCCAAAAAAAAGACAACACTGGGTTCCCCAGGTGCCTCAATCCACCCAGATGTGTATTCAAGTTGCCCCCTTAAGTTGAACCATTAATTAATAATCTCACATCTGTCATGGCTTTCACTCAAACCCAAACCACGTCTACGAGCATAGCATATCAATAAGCAACGCGTAGAAGTAACTCCCAAGGTTTTGATAGTAACAGGGTAATAGGTTCTACCTCAACAACTACTTCCCAACCCACAAGTTAATGACATCCTAATCATGCAATGTTTGAGGATTGGAACTAATGCATAAAAACTGGGTATGAAAAGAGTATGATCAATGTGTTACTTGCCTTGCTGACGATCCGCGAAACCTAGGGATTCGTAGTGGCACGCTTCACACTCCGGGTGTTCTATCGCAAACAAACAATAACATACATAAGAAACAAGCAAAGGAACATTGGTAAATCTCAAATAAGAGAGGTTGACCAGAAAGTTCAACTTAAGAACTCCGGTTAGCAAAAAGAATCAAATCAAACGGAGCAACGAAACTCAAACGGCGAAAGAAACAACATCCGTTTACTAATGTGAACTAAGGACAAATTTTACACTACCAAAATCTTGTTTAAGTTGATTAAACAGAAAGAGGGTCTCGAGACGAAGATCTAGGCGCTTGAATCGCCTGATTCTGACTAATGAGCGAAAAGATAAACAGAAACTAAGATCAGATCAGAAATCGTGATTGAGAATAACCCTTGCCAAACTCAGGGCAGGGTATACAATAGGTCTTGGTACACAGCATGGCATATTTTATAGAACCTATGGCCAAGGCATAGGGAATGACTTTCATTCTCTCTCTATCTTCTATCGTGGTCGGGCTTTGAGTCTTACTCAGTTTCACACCTTGTAACACAGGCAAGAACTCCTTCTTTGACTGTTCCATTTTGAACTACTTCAAAATCTTGTCAAGGTATGTACTCATTGAAAAACTTATCAAGCGTCTTAATATATCTCTATAGATCTTGATGCTCAATATGTAAGCAGCTTCACCGAGGTCTTTCTTTGAAAAACTCCTTTCAAACACTCCTTTATGCTTTGCAGCATAATTCTACATTATCTCCAATCAACAATATGTCATTCACATATACTTATCAGAAATGTTGTAGTGCTCCAACTCACTTTCTTGTAAATATAGGCTTCACCGCAAGTCTGTATAAAACTATATGCTTTGATATATTCCAACTCCGAGGTGCTAGCACCAGTCCATAGATGGATCGCTGGAGCTTGCATATTTTGTTAGCACCTTTAGGATTGACAAAACTTTCTTGTTATCATATACAACTCTTCTTTAATAAATCCAATAAGGAATGTAGTTTTGTTTATCCATTTGCCAGATTTCATAAAATGTGGCAATTGCTAACATGATTCAGACAGACTTAAGCATAGATACGAGTGAGAAACTCTCATCGTAGTCAACACCTTGAACTTGTCGAAAACCTTTGTAGATAGTAACACTACTATCAGCTTATGTCTTCTCTTGAAGATCCATTTAATCTCAATGGCTTGCCGATCATTGGGAAAGTCAATCAAAGTCCATACTTTGTTCTCGTACATGGATCTCATCTCAGATTTCATGGCCTCAAGCCATTTCGCAGAACCTGGGATCATCATCGCTTCCTCATAGTTCGTAGGCTCGTCATGGTCAAGTAACCTGACCTCCAGAACAGGATTACCATACCACTCTGGTGCGGATCTCACTCTGGTTTACCTATGAGGTTCGGTAGTAACTTGATCTGAAGTTACATGATCATCATCATTAGCTTCCTCACTTATTGGTGTAGTAGTCACAGGAACAGATTTCTGTGATGACCTACTTTCCAATAAGGGAGCAGGTACAGTTACCTCATCAAGTTCTACTTTCCTCCCACTCACTTCTTTCGAGAGAAACTCCTTCTCTAGAAAGGATCCATTCGCAGCAATGAATAACTTGCCTTCGGATCTGTGATAGAAGGTGTACCCAACATTTTCTTTTGGGTATCCTATGAAGACGCACTTCTCCGATTTGGGTTTGAGATTATCAAGTTGAAACATTTCACATAAGCATTGCAACCTCAAACTTTAAGAAACAACAGGTTAGGTTTCTTGCCAAACCATAGTTCATACGGTGTCGTCTCAACGGATTTAGATGGTGCCCTATTTAACGTGAATGTAGTTGTCTCTAATGCATAACCCCAAAACGATAGTGGTAAATAGGTAAGAGACATCATAGATCGCACCATATCTAATAAAGTACAGTTATGACGTTCGGACACACCATTACACTGTGGTGTTCCAGGTGGCGTGAGTAGTGAAACTATTTCACATTGTTTTAACTGAAGGCCAAACTCGTAATTCAAATATTTCACCTCTGCGATCATATCGTAGAAACTTTTATTTTCTTGTTACGATGATTCTCCACTTCATTCTGAAATTATTTGAACTTTTCAAATGTTTCAAACTTGAGTTTCATCAAGTAGATATACCCATATCTGCTCAAATCATCTGTGTAGGTCAGAAAATAATGATACCTGCCGCGAGCCTCAATATTCATCAGACCACATACATCATTATGTATGATTTCCAACAAATCTGTTGCTCGCTCCATTGTTCCAGAGAACGGAGTCTTAGTCATCTTGCCCATGAGGCATGGTTCGCAAGCATCAACTGATTCATAATCAAGTGATTCCAAAAGCCCATCAACATGGATTTCCTTCATGCGCTTTACACCAATATAACCTAAACGGAAGTGCCACAAATAAGTTGCACTATCATTATTAACTTTGCATCTTTTGGCTCCAATATTATGAAAATGTGTATCACCACGATCGAGATCCAACAAACCATTTTCATTGGGTGTATGACCGTAAAAGGTTTTATTCATGTAAACAGAACAACAATTATTCTCTAACTTACATGAATAACCGTATTGCAATAAACATGATCCAATCATATTCATGCTCAACGCAAACACTAAATAACATTTATTTTACGTTTAACACTAATCCTGAAAGTATAAGGAGTGCGTGATGATGATCATATCAATCTTGAAACCATTTCCAATACACATCGTCACTTTACCCTTATGTTCATTCTGCAACTCCCGTTTCGAGTTACTACTCTTAGCAACTGAACCAGTATCAAATACCGAGGGGTTGCTATAAACACTAGTAAAATACACATCAATAATCTGTATATCAAATATACCTTTGTTTACTTTGCCATCCTTCTTATCCGCCAATTACTTGTGGTAGTTCCACTTCCAATGACCAGTCCCTTTGCAGAAGAAGCACTCAGTTTCAGGCTTAGGTCCAAACTTGGGTTTTTTCACTTGAGCAGCAACTTGTTTGCCATTCTTCTTGAATTTCCCCTTTCTTCCCTTTGTCCCTTTACTTAAAACTAGTGGTTTTGTTTACCATCAACACTTTATGCTTTTCTTGATTTCTACCTTTGTCAATTTCAGCATCACGAAGAGCTTGGAAATCGTTTCCGTTATTCCTTGCATATTATAGTTTCATCACGAAACGAAGTTCTCTTGGTGATGGTGACTAGAGAATTCTGTCAATCACTATTTTATCTGGAAGATTAACTCCCAATTGATTCAAGCGATTGTTCCGGAGAACGGAGTCTTTAGTTATCTTGCCCATAAGGCATGCTTCGCAAGCATCAAGTGTTTAATAATCAAGTGATTCCAAAATTCCATCAGCATGGAGTTTCTTCATGCGCTTTACACCAATATGACCTAAACGGCAGTGCCACAAATAGTTGCACTATCATTATTAACTTTGCATCTTTTGGCTTCAATATTATGAAAATGTGTATCACCACGATCAAGATCCAACAAACCATTTTCATTGGGTTTATGACCATAGAAGGTTTTATTCATGTAAACAGAACAACAATTATTCTCTAACTTACATGAATAACCGTATTGCAATAAACATGATCCAATCATATTCATGCTCAACGCAAACACTAAATAACATTTATTTTAGGTTTAACACTAATCCCGAAAGTATAGGGAGTGTGCGATGATGTTCATATCAATCTTGGAACCACTTCCAACACATATCGTCACTTCACCCTTAACTAGTCTCTGTTTATTCTGCAACACCCGTTTCGAGTTACTAATCTTAGCTACTGAACTAGTATCAAATACTGAGGGGTTGCCATAAACACTAGTAAAGTACACATCAATAATCATGTATATCAAATATACCTATGTTCACTTTGCCATGCTTCTTATCCGCCAATTACTTGGGGTAGTTCCGCTTCCAATGACCAGTCCCTTTGCACTAGAAGCACTCAGTTTCAGGCTTAGGTCTAGACTTGGTTTTTTTTCACTTTAGCAGAAACTTGTTTGCCATTCTTCTTGAAGTTCCCCTTTCTTCCCTTTGTCCCTTTACTTGAAACTAGTGGTTTTGTTTACCATCAACACTTTATGCTTTTCTTGATTTCTACCTTCGTCGATTTCAGCATCACGAAGAGCTTGGGAATCGTCTTGCATATTATAGTTCATCAGTTCTACTAACTTGGTGATGGTGACTAGAGAATTCTGTCAATCACTATTTTATCTGGAAGATTAACTCCCACTTGATCTAAGCGATTGTAGTACCCAGACAATCTGAGCACATGCTCGCTTCTTGAGCTATTCTCCTCCATCTTTTAGCTATAGAAATTGTTGGAGACTTCATATCTCTCAACTCGGGTATTTACTTGAAATATTAACTTCAATCCTGGAACATCTCATATGGTCCAGGACGTTCAAAACGTCTTTGAAGTCCCGTTCCTAAGTCGTTTAAGCATTGTGCACTAAACTATCAAGTAGTCATTATATTGAGCTAGCCAAACATTCATAACATCTGCATCTGCTCCTGCAATAGGTTTGTCACCTAGCGGTGCATCAAGGACATAATTCTTCTGTGCAGCAAGGAGGATAAACCTCAGATCACGGATCCAATCCGCATCATTGCTACTAACATCTTTCAACTTAGTTTTCTATAGGAACATATCAAAAATAAAACAGGGGAGCTAAACGTGAGCTATTGATCTACAACATAGATATGCTAATACTACCAGGACTAAGTTCATGATAAATTTAAGTTCAATTAATCATATTACTTAAGAACTCCTACTTAGAAAGACATCCCTCCAATCTTCTATGTGATCATGTGATCCAAATCAACTAAACCATAACCGACCATCACGTGAAATGGAGTAGTTTTCAATGGTGAACATCACTATGTTGCTCATATCTACTATATGATTCACGCTCGACCTTTCGGTCTCAGTGTTCCGAGGTCATATCTGCATATGCTAGGCTCGTCAAGTTTAACCTGAGTATTCCGCATGTGCAACTGTTTTGCACCTATTGTATTTGAACGTAGAGCCTATCACACCCGATCATCACGTGGTGTCTCAGCTTTCAGAACTTCCGCAACGGTGCATACTCAGGGACAACACTTGTACCTTGATAATTAGTGAGAGATCATCTTATAAAGCTACCATTGAACTAAGCAAGATAAGATGTATAAAAGATAAACATCACATGCAATCAAAATATGTGACATGGTATGGCCATCATCATCTTGTGCCTTTGACCTCCATCTCCAAAGCATCGTCATGATTTCCATCGTCACCGGCATGATACCATGATCTCCATCATCTTGATCTATATCAATGTGTCGTCACATGGTTGTCTCGCCAACTATTTCTCTTGGAACTATTGCTATCGCATAGCGATAAAGTAAAGCAATTTTTGGCGCTTGCATCTTATGCAATAAAGAGACAACCATAAGGCTTCTGCCAGTTGCCGATAACTTCAACAAAACATGATCATCTTACACAACAACTTATATCTCATCACGTCTTGACCATATCACATCACAACATGCCCTGCAAAAACAAGTTAGACGTCCTCTACTTTGTTGTTGCAAGTTTTACGTGGCTGCTACGGGCTGAGCAAGAACCGTTCTTACCTACGCATCAAAACCACAACGATAGTTTGTCAAGTTAGTGCTGTTTTAACCTTCTCAAGGACCGGGCATAGCCACACTCGGTTCAACTAAAGTTGGAGAAACTGACACCCGCTAGTCACCTGTGTGCATAGCACGGCGGTAAAACCAGTCTCGCGTAAGCGTACGCGTAATGTCGGTCCGGGCCGCTTCATCCAACAATACCGCCGAACCAAAGTATGACATGCTGGTAAGCAGTATGACTTATATCGCCCACAACTCACTTGTGTTCTACTCATGCATATTACATCAACGCATAAAACCTGGCTCGGATGCCACTGTTGGGGAATGTAGTAATTTCAAAAAAATTCCTACGCACAAGCAAGATCATGGTGATGCATAGCAACGAGAGGGGAGAATGTTGTCCAGTACCCTCGTATACCGAAAGTGGAAGCGTTTGCACAATGCGGTTGATGTAGTCGTACGTCTCCACGATCCGACCGATCTAGTACCGAACGCACGGCACCTCTGAGTTCTGCACACGTTCAACTCGATGACGTCCCTCGAACTCCGATCCAGCCGAGTGTTGAGGGAGAGTTTCGTCAGCACAACGGCGTGGTGACGATGATGATGTTCTACCGACGCAGGGCTTCGCCTAAGCACCGCTACGATATGATCGAGGTGGATTATGGTGGAGGGGGCACCGCACACGGCTAAGAGATCAAGAGATCAATTGTTGTGTCTATGGGGTGCCCCCTGGCCACGTATATAAAGGAGTGGAGGAGGGGAGGCCGGCCCTCTCTATGGCGCGCCCTAGGGGAGTCCTACTCCCACCGGGAGTAGGATTCCCCTTTCCTAGTAGAACTAGGATCCCTTCCAAGTAGTAGGAGTAGGAGAGAAGGAAAGGGAAGGGAAAAGGAGAAGGAAGGAAGGGGGCGTCCCCCTCCCTAGTCCAATTCGGACCAGCCCATGGGGAGGGGTGCGGCCACCCTTTGAGGCCTTTCTCTCCTTTCCCGTATGGCCCATTAAGGCCCAATACGAATTCCCGTAACTCCCCGGTACTCCCGAAAATACCCGAATCACTCGGAACCTTTCCGATGTCCGAATATAGTCGTCCAATATATCGATCTTTACGTCTCGACCATTTCGAGACTCCTCGTCATGTCCCCGATCTCATCCGGGACTCCGAACTCTTCGGTACATCAAAACACATAAACTCATAATATAACGTCATCGAAACTTTAAGCGTGCGGACCCTACGGGTTCGAGAACTATGTAGACATGACCGAGACACGTCTCCGGTCAATAACCAATAGCGGAACCTGGATGCTCATATTGGCTCCCACATATTCTACGAAGATCTTTATCGATCAGACCGCATAACTACATACGTTGTTCCCTTTGTCATCGGTATGTTACTTACCCGAGATTCGATCGTCGGTATCTCAATACCTAGTTCAATCTCGTTACCAGCAAGTCTCTTTACTCGCTCCGTAACACATCATCCCGCAACTAACTCATTAGTTGCAATGTTTGCAAGGCCTATAGTGATGTGCATTACCGAGTGGGACCAGAGATACCTCTCCGACAATCGGAGTGACAAATCCTAATCTCGAAATACGCCAACCCAACAAGTACCTTCGGAGACACCTGTAGAGCACCTTTATAATCACCCAGTTACGTTGTGACGTTTGGTAGCACACAAAGTGTTCCTCCGGTAAACGGGAGTTGCATAATCTCATAGTCATAGGAACATGTATAAGTCATGAAGAAAGCAATAGCAACAAACTAAACGATCAAGTGCTATGCTAACAGAATGGGTCAAGTCAATCACATCATTCTCTAATGATGTGACCCCGTTAATCAAATGACAACTCATGTCTATGGCTAGGAAACTTAACCATCTTTGATTCAACGAGCTAGTCAAGTAGAGGCATACTAGTGACATATTGTTTGTCTATGTATTCACACATGTATTATGTTTCCGGTTAATACAATTCTAGCATGAATAATAAACATTTATCATGATATAAGGAAATAAATAATAACTTTATTATTGCCTCTAGGGCATATTTCCTTCGAGGGGCCGTAGGGCCCCGCGGGCAGAAAAGAAGTGCAGTCCGGACCGAGGCGTCAGCGCAAAGGTATGCGCGCCCCCTTATCCCAGGTGTTATACCTTCGAGGCATATTGACACTCGCGCTCTTTTCAGGACAAAGAGACCTCGCCGGACTACATCCGGAGAGGCTGCCAATCGCGCCTCCACCAGCCAGGCTCCAAAGCCTGGTCAGGCGGAGGCGAACGCAAGGCGCGCGCCAGACGCTCCTCCGACGGAGGATGTGGACGGGTTGTCTGCCACCAACTCTGAGGTGGAGAGTGCCATGAACCACAGGCGTCGCCGGACAATTCTTCGCGACGCTTGTTTCTCCCAAGGGGCGTTAGATGCCTTCAACTCGGGAGATGCGTACCTCCGTGCCGCTCAAAATGGTCTAGCCAGAGCCACGGAGCAAGTATGTAAAAGACATACGGGTAAGAAAATTTTGGTAATTATATGTATATACCAGTAGCCCCCGAGACTTGAAACAGTTAGAATAACTGATTTAAGGATCATTTGTGATGCAGGTTCTTACGGAAAAGAATTCCCTACTGTCCAAGGAGCTGGAAGAGTGCAAAGCCCAACTTGAGGCCGCACTAGCCGCGGCAGGGGAGCCCAAGGAGACCCCCTCTGGTAATATACACTTCGAAAGATAAGTATTTTGCGAAGCACGGCATGGGTGAATCTGACAAATGAAATTGCAGATGGCGCCGGATTGAATCCGGAAAGGCAACACCTCCTACGCCAGCTAAAGGCTGGTGAGAAGGTGCTGACAAAGGTGAGGCGGGAGAAGAACGATCTCCAAGATGCCAACACCAAGCTAGGCGTCGAGCTGAAAGATGTTCGTGCCCAGCTGTCAGACTCCGTGAAGGAGAATCAGCGGCTTCGGCGCGGCATATTTAGTAAGTGCTTGAACGAACCTGAAAAAGTTCGGCGGGAAGTCGACTAACAGAGCAATGTCTGTAGGTGTGCTAACAGGTCGTCCTGCAGAGGAGATGCCCGGTTCTACGGGTGACCTTCTTCCGAGCTCTCGCAACTGCTCGAGCGAGTTCGGCAGGCGATGCAAGGCATCGCCCAGGCCCTTGTGGCCATCCATCCATGCCCGAAGGTCTTGGAGAGCTTGCGGAGAAGCTAAAGGGAGCACGGCGCGCTTCCGATTGTGGAAGATATCGGCCTGCCGTCAAGGCGCTAGGGAGGCCTGGGCCATGGTGAAGACGCGGTACACAAAGGCTGACCCAACCACATGGCCGAGGTCGGTCCTGTAGGGCCCGATGGGAAGGAGATCCCTGTAAGCTTAGTATACGGCCAAGTAGAGTTGGCCGCAAAGTATTCCCAGCAGGACTGTAAATTAGACAGCCTGTTAGATGGTATTGAAGAGGAATACAATCAGTCAAAATGACTATGTAATTTAATTGACATTTATAATGCCTTCTAGCCGGATTGTAGATCATTTGTCATGGCCGACCTTTTCGCTTCAGCCTCGGGACCTGATGGTCCGGAGTGTGTCCGAATTCCCATGCGGTTATATAGGAACCGGGGAATGCATGGAGACCAGGCGTAGGGGTCATTAGTGCGTGAACAGACAAGTGCCCGACTAGTTATGTTATATTACATGGTTAGTAAGAAACATCTTCCAGGGAGAATAGTTCCGTTAGGGGTTCCTTTCCCTGGGAGGCATGCCCTAAGGTGCATGTCCATGCTGCGAAAAGAAACGCAGGAAAAACATCTGGGGGTATAAAAAATAAAAAGATCATCTTTAGTTCACCGACCGAATATTCCCTTAAGAACGCTAGCTTTCGGCTTCACCCAGTCTGAGGTACACGTCCGGCTGACCCGGCAGTAACAATCGCAGAGGTGCTCCCTTTACCGCCCCTTTACCTAGCCGAACAATCGGGAACGTAGGGGTAAGCACAGGAGCCAGGCAACCCAGCTTGGCCAAAACTTAAGTCATATCGATGCATATAATGGTGAATAAAAGGTACATGCGGAAGTGTGACACATGTGTTGGGCATGAAGCCCGTATGAATAAGCTTCTATTTAAAGAAGCCCCCAGGTTTAATGAGCACGGATAGCGCGTCACTTTATGAGCCTTTAAAGGCTATAAGAGAGAGAGAGAGAGAGGAGAGAGAGAGAGCGAGAGAAGAAGAGAAATGTAAGACAGAAAATATATAAAAAATGGACAGAGGAAGGAGACGAACACGAGTCCGGCGCTAGGCATAGAATCTTCAGAGACGGGTGCGTTCCATGGGTTTGGCTCGAGTCGGTTATCTGATGCATCCCGCAGGCGGTATGCTCCACCAGTCAGGACTTGTCAATTATGAAGGGACCTTCCCACTTGGGCTTGAGTTTGTCCATTTTTCTTGTCCAGGTAGTCGTAGAACTATTCGCCAAGGAGATGGAGCTTGCAAGCCTATGAGTGTCAGAGGCCGGAATTCATCGAGCAGATATAAAAGATTTCGGACGCTGGCTCAGCAAACTACGGTGATGTGACCAAAGAAGGACAAATTGGCCTGGCGGCCCGATGTGCTTGATTTAATAAGACCTTAAGAAGCTTGCCAATAGGCATCGCCTTTACCCTCCCGCCATCGATAAATTATCGCACCTACCGCAGGATCACGATTCGTTGTTGGTTTCCCTCCACGCATTGATTCCGGCTTACCATCAAATCCAAGATGGACCAGACAAGCGCGCAACGGCCATTTTTCGTTAGTATTCAGCACATTCCTTTAGTTCTCCCAACTTCACCAGCAGTCAATTATCTATGTGTGACTCTCACTTTACACATATTCCTCACTCTCACACGCAGGATAGCCACTAGTCACTCTCTATATCCCGATCTCACACACTCCATTGGCTCTGCGTACAGTGCTAGTAATAAATCACATATCTCACTCTCCATCTATATCGCTGCATGACGTATATCTCTCACACGGGCTATATCTTACAAGTACTAGGTTGATCAGTTTTCTCTATGTTTTCTTGTGAAGAGGAATTTAGTCTAGTAGGTCTGTGTGCACATATAGTATGTTACTCGACTATCTTACATAATCCGGATTATCGCCCTCGTCCTCTGATCGACATGTTCTCTGACGTGTCATGTAAAGAGCTCTCTGCGCATATACTACATCGCGTGTCCTGAATAGTGCACCGCTCAGCTGATCGCTGTACTCGTCTCACATTTATTCACTGAGTAATTGACTTTACAGTATCATTGAGACTTAGAGTCATCTGCGATTAGTGTCAAAATTGCATCGACGTAACCCTTTACGACGAACCTTTTGTCACCTCCATAATCGAGAAACATATCCTTATTCCACTAAGGATAATTTTGACCGTTGTCCAGTGTCTACTCCTATCACTATTGTACTCCCTTGCCAAAACATGGCGGTATCAATAGATCTGGTACACAGCATGGCATATTTTATAGAACCTATGGCCAAGGCATAGGGAATGACTTTCATTCTCTCTCTATCTTCTGCCGTGGTCGGGCTTTGAGTCTTACTCAGTTTCACACCTTGTAACACAGGCAAGAACTCTTTCTTTGACTGTTCCATTTTGAACTACTTCAAAATCTTGTCAAGGTATGTACTCATTGAAAAACTTATCAAGCGTCTTAATCTATCTCTATAGATCTTGATGCTCAATATGTACAAGTGTGTCTCTTAGGTGTCGCGCCGGTGACGACGGTGATCATGACGGTGCTTCAGAGATGGAGATCCCAAGCATAGATGATGATGGCCATATCATATCACTTATATTGATTGCATGTGATGTTTATCTTTTATAGATCTTATTTTACTTAGTTCGACGATAGCTTTATAAGATGATCTCTCACTAATTATCAAGGTACAAGTGTTCTCCCTGAGTATGCACCATTGTGAAAGTTCTTCGTGCTGAGACACCACGTGATGTTCGGGTGTGATAGGCTCTACATTCAAATACAACGGGTGCAAAACAGTTGCACACGCGGAATACTCAGGTTAAACTTGACGAGCCTAGCATATAACAGATATGGCCTCGGAACACTGAGACAGAAAGGTCGAGCGTGAATCATATAGTAGATATGATCAACATAGTGATGTTCACCATTGAAACTACTCCATCTCATGTGATGATCGGACATGGTTTAGTTGATATGGATCACGTGATCACTTAGAGGATTAGAGGGATGTCTATCTAAGTGGGAGTTCTTAAGTATATGATTAATTGAACTTAAATTTATCATGAACTTAGTACTGGTAGTATTAGCGTATCTATGTTGTAGATCAATAGCTCGCGTTTAGCTCCCCTGTTTTATTTTTATATGTTCCTAGAGAAAACTAAGTTGAAAGATGTTAGTAGCAATGATGCGGATTGGATCTGTGATCTGAGGTTTATCCTCATTGCTGCACAGAAGAATTATGTCCTTGATGCACCGCTAGGTGACAAACCTAATGGAGGAGCAGATGCAGATGTTATGAACGTTTGGCTAGCTCAATATGATGACTACTTGATAGTTTAGTGCGGCATGCTTAAACGGCTTAGAATCGGGACTTCAAAGACGTTTTGAACGTCATGGACCATATGAGATGTTCCAAGAGTTGAAGTTAATATTTCAAGCAAATACCCAAGGTGAGAGATATGAAGTCTCCAACAAGTTCTATAGCTAAAATATGGAGGAGAATAGCTCAAGCAGTGAGCATGTGCTCAGATTGTCTGGGTACTACAATCACTTCAATCAAGTGGGAGTTAATCTTCCAGATAAAATAGTGATTTACAAAATTCTCTAGTCACCATCACCAAGTTAGTAGAACTTCGTGATGAACTATAGTATGCAAGGGATAACAGAAACGATTCCCAAGCTCTTCGTGATGCTGAAATCGACGAAGGTAGAAATCAAGAAAAGCATCAAGTGTTGATGGTAAATAAAACCACTAGTTTCAAGTAAAGGGACAAAGGGAAGAAAGGGGAACTTCAAGAAGAACGGCAAGCAAGTTGCTGCTCAAGTGAGAAAACCCAAGTCTGGACCTAAGCCTGAAACTGAGTGCTTCTACTGCAAAGGGACTAGTCACTGGAATCCGAACTACCCCAAGTAATTGGTGGATAAGAAGGATGGCAAAGTGAACATAGGTATATTTGATATACATGTTATTGATGTGTACTTTACTAGTGTTTATAGCAACCCCTCAGCATTTGATACTAATTCAGTTGCTAAGAATAGTAACTCGAAACGGGAGTTGTAGAATGAACAGAGACTAGTTAAGGGTGAACTGATGATGTGTATTGGAAATGGTTCCAAGATTGATATGATCATCATCGCACACTCCCTATACTTTCGGGATTAGTGTTAAACCTAAAATAAATGTTATTTAGTGTTTGCGTTGAGCATGAATATGATTGGATCATGTTTATTGCAATACGATTATTCATGTAAGTTAGAGAATAAGTGTTGTTCTGTTTACATGAATAAAACCTTCTATGGTCATACACCCAATGAAAATGGTTTGTTGGATCTCGATCGTGGTGATACACATTTTCATAATATTGAAGCCAAAAGATGCAAAGTTAATAATGATAGTGCAACTATTTGTGGCACTGCCGTTTAGGTCATATTGGTGTAAAGCGCATGAAGAAACTCCATGCTGATGGAATTTTGGAATCACTTGATTATTAATCACTTGATGCTTGCGAAGCATGCCTTATGGGCAAGATAACTAAAGACTCCGTTCTCCGGAACAATGGAGCGAGAACTAACTTATTGGAAATAATACATACTGATGTATGCGATCCGATGAGTGTTGAGGCTCACGGCGGGTATCGTTATTTTCTGACCTTCACAGATGATTTAAGCAGATATGGGTATATCTACTTGATGAAACACAAGTCTGAAACATTTGAAAAGTTCCAAGAATTTCACAGTAAAGTGGAGAATCATCGTAACAAAAATAAAAGTTTCTACGATATTATCGCAGAAGTAAAATATTTGAGTTACGAGTTTGGCCTTCAGTTAAAACAATGTGAAATAGTTTCACTACTCACGCCACCTGGAACACCACAGTGTAATGGTGTGTCCGAACGTCATAACTGTACTTTATTAGATATGGTGCGATCTATGATGTCTCTTACCTATTTACCACTATCGTTTTGGGGTTATGCATTAGAGACAACTACATTCACGTTAAATAGGGCACCATCTAAATCCGTTGAGACGACACCGTATGAACTATGGTTTGGCAAGAAACCTAACCTGTTGTTTCTTAAAGTTTGAGGTTGCAATGCTTATGTGAAATGTTTCAACTTGATAATCTCAAACCCAAATCGGAGAAGTGCGTCTTCATAGGATACCCAAAAGAAAATGTTGGGTACACCTTCTATCACAGATCCGAAGGCAAGTTATTCATTGCTGCGAATGGATCCTTTCTAGAGAAGGAGTTTCTCTCGAAAGAAGTGAGTGGGAGGAAAGTAGAACTTGATGAGGTAACTGTACCTGCTCCCTTATTGGAAAGTAGGTCATCACAGAAATCTGTTCCTGTGACTACTACACCAATAAGTGAGGAAGCTAATGATGATGATCATCTAACTTCAGATCAAGTTACTACCGAACCTCATAGGTAAACCAGAGTGAGATCCGCACCAGAGTGGTATGGTAATCCTGTTCTGGAGGTCAGGTTACTTGACCATGACGAGCCTACGAACTATGAGGAAGCGATGATGATCCCAGGTTCTGCGAAATGGCTTGAGGCCATGAAATCTGAGATGAGATCCATGTACGAGAACAAAGTATGGACTTTGATTGACTTTCCCAATGATCGGCAAGCCATTGAGATTAAATGGATCTTCAAGAGAAGACATAAGCTGATAGTAGTGTTACTATCTACAAAGGTTTTCGACAAGTTCAAGGTGTTGACTACGATGAGAGTTTCTCACTCGTATCTATGCTTAAGTCTGTCTGAATCATGTTAGCAATTGCCACATTTTATGAAATCTGGCAAATGGATAAACAAAACTACATTCCTTATTGGATTTATTAAAGAAGAGTTGTATATGATAACAAGAAAGTTTTGTCAATCCTAAAGGTGCTAACAAAATATGCAAGCTCCAGCGATCCATCTATGGACTGGTGCTAGCACCTCGGAGTTGGAATATATCAAAGCATATAGTTTTATACAGACTTGCGGTGAAGCCTATATTTACAAGAAAGTGAGTTGGAGCACTACAACATTTCTGATAAGTATATGTGAATGCCATATTGTTGATCGGAGATAATGTAGAATTATTTTGCAAAGCATAAAGGAGTGTTTGAAAGGAGCTTTTCAAAGAAAGACCTCGGTGAAGCTGCTTACATATTGAGCATCAAGATCTATAGAGATATATTAAGACGCTTGATAAGTTTTTCAATGAGTACATACCTTGACAAGATTTTGAAGTAGTTCAAAATGGAACAGTCAAAGAAGGAGTTCTTGCCTGTGTTACAAGGTGTGAAACTGAGTAAGACTCAAAGCCCGACCACGATAGAAGATAGAGAGAGAATGAAAGTCATTCCCTATGCCTTGGCCATAGGTTCTATAAAATATGCCATGCTGTGTACCAGATCTATTGTATACCCTACACTGTTTTTGGCAAGGGAGTACAATAGTGATCTAGGAGTAGATCACTGGACAACGGTCAAAATTATCCTTAGTGGAATAAGGATATGTTTCTCGATTATGGAGGTGACAAAAGGTTCGTCGTAAAGGGTTACGTCGATGCAAATTTTGACACTGATCCAGATGACTCTAAGTCTCAATCTGGATAAATTTTGAAAGTGGGAGCAATTAGCTAGAGTAGCTCCATGCAGAGCATTGTTGACATAGAAATTTGCAAAATACATACAGATATAAATGTGGGAGATCCATAGACTAAAATTCTCTCACAAGCAAAACATGATCACACCTTAGTACTGTATGGGTGTTAATCACATAGCGATGTGAACTAGATTCTTGACTCTAGTAAACCCTTTCGGTGTTGGTCACATGTCGATGTGAACTATGGGTGTTAATCACATGGTGATGTGAACTATTGGTATTAAATCACATGGCGATGTGAACTAGATTATTGACTCTGGTGCAAGTGGGAGACTGAAGGAAATGTGTGAATACTAACCAAAAATGCCGTTGCGGCTTGGTCTGGTTCTGCCATCTTGATTTGATGGTAGCCGGAATATGCATCGAGGAAACACAACAAATCGTGTCCTGCAGTAGCGTCTATAATTTGATCGATGCGGGGGAGGGGGAAGGGATCCTTTTGGCAAGCCTTGTTAAGGTCTTTAAAATCAACACACAGGCGCCAGGATTTGTCCTTCTTTGGTACCATCACCAGGTTTGCTAGCCAGTCCGGATGTTTTATATCTCTGATGAATCCGGCCTCCAATAGCTTTGCTAGCTCCTCTCCCATGGCCTGTCTCTTAGGTTCGGAAAAACGCCGAAGAGCCTGTTTGACAGGTTTGAATCCTGTTTGGATATTTAAGCTGTGCTCGGCCAGCCTGCGTGGGATTCCTGGCATGTCTGAAGGGTGCCAGGTGAAAATGTCCCAGTTCTCTCGTAGGAACTCTCGCAGTGCGGCGTCTACATCAGGGTTTTATTGTGCCCCGATGGAAGCTGTTTTATTGGGGTCCGTTGGATGGACTTGGAATTTGACTATTTCGTCCGCCGGTTTAAAGGAGGTGGACTTGGATCGTTTGTCGAGTACCACATCGTCCCTATTCACCGTAGAGCGCAGCGCAGTTAGTTCCTCAGCCGCTAGGGCTTCAGATAGTGCCTCGAGGGCCAGTGCGGCTGTCTTGTTTTTGGCGCGGAGTGCTATGTCCGGATCACTAGCGAGAGTGATGATCCCGTTAGGCCCGGGCATCTTGAGCTTCATGTACCCGTAATGGGGTATTGCTTGGAAGATTGTAAACGCTTCCCGCCCTAGCAGAGCGTGATAACCGCTGCTGAACGGAGCCACATGGAACGTGATCTCTTTGGACCTGTAATTGTCCGGCGTGCCGAACACCACATCTAGTGTGATTTTTCCTGTACAGCGCGCTTCCCGACTGGGGATTATTCCTCTAAAGGTTGTGCTGCTTCGCTCAATGCGGTTCCAGTCTATTTCCATTTTTTGAAGGGTTTCCTCATAAATGAGGTTCAATCCGCTGCCGCCGTCCATGAGTACCTTGGTAAGACGAAAGCCATCCACTATTGGACTGAGGACCAATGCGGCTGGTGCTCGGGCTGTTAAGAATTTAGGTTCATCACTGGCGTTAAAGGTAATAGCCATGTCACTCCATGGGTTTATTGTTGCTACTTGGTAGACTTCGGCAAGGCTGTAGAGTGTCCTTTTTCGCATATTATTTGATGCGAAAGTCTCGAAGACTGTTAATACCGTATTGGTGTCTCTGGGGTGGCTTTCTGTGGCCTCCGGAATTAGGAGATTTTCGCCAATTTTGGCCACCTGCCGAAGTATCCAACATGCTCTAAGGCTGTGAGTTGGTGTGGCGTCCTCTGTACTGTGAATTTTACAGGGTCCATTAAGCCATCCTTCCAGTACGGTTCCATGCTTTGTAGAGGGGTTTTGCTTTTTAGTGCTTGATCCGGGTGTCTGGTGATGATGCACCCTTTTATTTCGGACTAGGTTTGTATTCAGGGCCAGATTGTCCCAAAATTTTATTTCGGTTTTCCAGGCGCTTTCCATCGCACAGTACTTTTGTACAATGGACGCCAAGTCAGTGAAGCCTGTAATATCACGGCGACTTATGGCATTGAGTATTCCCTTGTCCGTGCAATTATTGCAGAAGATTGAGATTGCGTCTTCCTCGCGGCAGTCCCTTAGCCTGTTCTTAACCACGAGGAATCTGGCCCAGTAATGATGTACTGTTTCATCGGGCTCTTGCCTGATTTTGGATAGATCGCTTATGTTGGGGTGGGTGGGTGGAATTAAATCTGAAGCCTCACCCCCTCTGAGGCTCAGAGGCCGAGGAATTTCCGAACTCGAAAATTTGGATTCCTGGATGTTGTCCAACGAATCCAGCCCGTCGCCTGACTCTAAGTTCAGGTCTTGAGTGATATCCTCCCCTCCGCGGGTATCCGGCTAGGAGGGATCGTGAATCCGTATGTAGCGAGTCATTAAGATAGATGAAGGGTCGCCGCATTGTCCCTCTACCACGGCAACATGATGGGTGACTTGGGGAGAGTTAATCTCTCTCAGATCGGGTTAAGACCCAATCTGGTCGTAATCCGTGGCGACTCCCAGGGCGGCGAAGCGATCCAAGAGCTCGTTTATGGAGATCTCCATTGGATCTAACTACTCGGCGAGTTCCGAGCTGACCTGAAGATTGTTTTCGATGGCTCGAGAGGTCATCGTCGGCGCAGAAGCCGAATAGGCAGTCATAAGAAAACCACCTAGCCGGAGGGTTTGGCCGACAGCCAAAGCTCCCTTAGCAACGGTGTCGTCTTTAAAGACGGGGCGAGGCATCCTTCCTGATGGCGACAACATAGAGGAACTCGCAATGAAAGCACCAATGTCGGTGTCAAAACCAGCGGATCTCGGGTAGCGGGTCCCGAACTGTGCGTCTAGGCTGGATGGTAACAGGAGGCAAGGGACACAAAGTTTTACCCAGGTTCGGGCCCTCTCGATGGAGGTAAAACCCTACGTCCTGCTTGATTAATATTGATAATATGGGTAGTACAAGAGTAGATCTACCACGAGATCGAAGAGGCTAAACCCTTGTGATGGCCGACCTCCAATCATGTAGTTTATGTTAAACCCTATGGTATGATTGTTGTTGTCTATGTTGTCCTACGGACTAAATCCCTCCGGTTTATGTAGACACTGGATAGGGTTAGGGTTACACAAAGTTGGTTACAATGGTAGGAGATCTTCATATCCGTATTGCCAAGCTTGCCTTCCACGCCAAGGAAAGTCCCTTCCGGACACGGGATGGAGTCTTCAATCTTGTATCTTCACAGTCCAACAGTCCGGCCAAAGGATATAGTCCGGCTGTCCGGACACCCCCTAATCCAGGACTCCCTCACCTGGCTCGGATGCCACTGTTGGTGAACGTAGTAATTTCAAAAAAATTCGTATGCACACGCAAGATCATGGTGATGCATAGCAACGAGATGGGAGAGTGTTGTCCACGTACCCTCGTAGACCGAAAGAGGAAGCGTTAGCACAACGCGGTTGATGTAGTCGTACGTCTTCACGATCCGACCGATCAAGTACCGAACGTACGGCACCTCCGAGTTAAGCACACATTCAGCCCGATGACGTCCCTCGAACTCCGATCCAGCCGAGTGTTGAGGGAGAGTTTCGTCCGCACGACGGCGTGGTGACGATGATGATGTTCTACCGACGCAGGGCTTCGCCTAAGCACTGCTACAGTATTATCGAGGTGGACTATCGTGGAGGGGGGCACCGCACACGGCTAAAAGAGCAAGGGGGTGCGTCCGGCCTAGAGAGGGGCGCGCCAGGAGGGGTCCTACTCCTACCGCGACTAGACTCCCCCCTTTTCCTTGTTGGACTAGGAGACAGGGGGGAAACAGGTGGAGGAGAAAAAGGAAGGGGGGCGCCACCCCCCTCTCTTGTCCTATTCAGACTAGGGGGGAGGGGGCGCGACCCATGCCCTGGCCGCCTCTCCTCTCTTTCCACCAAGGCCCACTAAGGCCCGTTAAGTCCCCGGGGGGTTCCGGTAACCTCCCGGTACTCCGGTAAAATCCCGATTTCACCTGGAACACTTCTGATATCCAAACATAGGCTTCCAATATGTCAATATTCATGTCTCGACCATTTCGAGACTCCTCGTCATGTCCGTGATCACATCCGGGACTCCGAACAACCTTCGGTACATCAAAACATATAAACTCATAATATAACTGTCATCGAAACGTTAAGCGTGCAGACCCTATGGGTTCGAGAACTATGTAGACATGACCGAGACACATCTCTGGTCAATAACCAATAGTGGAACCTGGATGTTCATATTGTCTTCCACATATTCCATGAAGATCTTTATCGCTCCGACCACATAACAACATACGTTGTTCCCTTTGTCATCGGTATGTTACTTGCCCGAGATTCGATCATCGGTATCTCAATACCTAGTTCAATCTCGTTACGGGCAAGTCTCTTTACTCGTTCCGTAATACATCATCTCGCAACTAACTCATTAGTTACAATGCTTGCAAAGCTTAAGTGATGTGCATTACCGAGAGGGCCCAGAGATACCTCTTAGACAATCGGAGTGACAAATCCTAATCTTGAAATACGCCAACCCAACAAGTACCTTCGGAGACACCTGTAGAGCACCTTTATAATCACCCAGTTACGTTGTGACGTTTGGTGGCACACAAAGTGTTCCTGTGGTAAACGGGAGTTGCATAATCTCATAGCCATAGGAACATGTATAAGTCATGAAGAAAGAAATAGCAACAAACTAAACGATCAAGTGCTAAGCTAACGGAATGGGTCAAGTCAATCACATCATTCTCCTAATGATGTGATCCCGTTAATCAAATGACAACTCATGTCTATGGTTAGGAAACATTACCATCTTTGATCAACGAGCTAGTCAAGTAGAGGCATACTAGTGACACTCTGTTTGTCTATGTATTCACACATGTATTATGTTTCTGGTTAATACAATTCTAGCATGAATAATAAACATTTATCATGATATAAGGAAATAAATAATAACTTTATTATTGCATCTAGGGCATATTTCCTTCACCAGGGTTCTATACTTGTACTATTACAGATGGTACAGAAAGAGGCGACAGACATTCCAGCTGCTGAACAAGGTGATGTGGAATGGCCCTATTGTGCTCTCGTGGATGCAGAAGGCATGCAGGACTCTAGTCCAACCCCTTGTGATGGCCGACCTCCAATCATGTAGTTTGAGAGGTAATCTTGAGTAAACTGCTTCAGGATCCGCTGCAAAAGAAAAAGCTTCAGATATTTTCATATAACACAACTCATTACGGGAAGTAAAAAGAAGGCTACAGGGTTCTTACTTACCATCCTGCAGTTCACTGTTGTCTTGCATAAAGTGTAAACAAATAGTTCGATTGACATATTTTGACCCATTTTAATAACAATCTTTATCAGTTTCCTCACTTGATGCCGGTTCATGAATATCTCATTCCCCCATACGCAGAAAGGGTCGAAGTGTGAATCTTTGGCAATGATATATGTACCTAAAAGCACCAAGTTAATATTAGAAGCTAAACAGCAATTGAAAAATGATGAAGTACAACACTCCATACATCCCATTATATAATATTTTATTACATGTATATCTAGACATCATCAGAACATTAAGGTAACACTCTTCCTTGTTGCTATGTAACCTGAGATTGCATATTTAGTCATTTAGTACAATGCATGTTGCTAAACAACAATTGAAAAACGAAAAAGCATGTTAACTGCAATATCCTTAACAACAACCACATGTCGTAATTCATAGTGGTATTATTGAAACTGTTATTAATGAAATTGAACTACACGGCAAATAGTTGCACATATTACTAAAACCCTTAGTGGATATATATATACTCCAGCAATTTTTGGCCTTTTCTAGTCGAACCCCTAATCTTAAGGTTGTAAACTTCAATTCGATCAAGTTCAGAGCAGGTTCAACCGAAAGTAGCATGCATTCAAACAAAAACATAGATAGTTTTGCATAGCCGAACATAAAACATAAATTTAAACTAATCTAAACTACTTTCGGTCGAAGTAGAGGTCGAGCCAATCCTTCCTCGTCATGTATGGTGTCCCGCGAGCCGGGTCCGGGCCAGTACCGTCGTCGGGGTCGTTGGGGAAGGCACTCCTCCACGCGTCGATGTTGATCTCCTCGTCCTCGGGGCCCACCTCGACGCCCTCAGCGCGGCCGTCGTCGCCGCCTTCGACCACGTCATCAGAGGAGAGCGCGATAACCTCGTCGCCCTCCGCGCTGCCGTCCTCGCCGCCTTCGACCTCGTCATCGAAGGGGAGCGCGATAACCTCGCCGCCCTCCACGCCGGCAAAGATCGCTCGCTCCGCCTCCACGAGCTCTGGGTGCTGTCGGCGGAGCTCTTGCATGTAGGCCTCGTTGGCGGCCTCGGCCTCGAGGCGCTCCCACGCCTTGTGGTCCTCCCGCACCATAGCCGAGCTCACCACCCCTGGCTCTGGCAGAACGAGGACGACCGGATGTGTGCCAAAGGGGAAATTGAGCCTAGCCGCCGCGCCGTGGTAGCGGACCTGCCAGCGGTCGTACTCCATGGCCGTGAGCTCGGCCGTTTGGAAGCTACCGAGCCACCGGCGGGTGTGGGTCTCTCGATCTGTAATCTCGGCGACCCACGTCCCCCACCGCTGCTGCAGGACCCCGAGGTAGGACTTCGTCAGCTGCTGGGTCCCGGGGAGGACAGGGAAGTCCTCGAACCGGCGTAGGGGCGCGACAGCGGGCGGATCGGGGATCGGCGATGGCAGATTGGGCCCGCGGAGGACGAAGGGGACACCTCGCCGGCGTCGGGCGAAAAGGCCGCGACAAACCTCTTTTTGGCCATTGGCTCCTCGAGCTCCCCGGCACACAGGCAGAGGTTGAGGATCGAGGCGATGGCAATGGCGGCAACCTACCAATGGTTTCGAGGGTTGTGTGTGTATGTGTGAGCGGAGGTTGTGTTTGAGGAAATACTGTGGCAACTGAAAATTTTACTAGGCGGGAGTAACAAGGCGGGGCTATTGAAAATTTGGATCAAGGGCAAGCAGATATTTTTGAGATTGTGAGGGATGCAGAGGCGGGAGTAAAATGCCGGGGCTACTGAAAATTTGAATGAAGGGACTGAAGTAGAGCGGGAGTAACGGACATCACACACGGTCCGGACATACTAATCATGTGCTATCAAACATTAAAACCTTACAGGCGGTAGATATTTTCAAGATTGTGAGGGATGCAGAGGCGGGAGGTTTTGGGGAGCGAGCTAGTGTGCTTGACACGCCGGTTGTGGACTATAGCCGACGCACCTCCTCGCGTAAGCTGATGGTGCTCCAAGATATTTTGTACTACATCTCACATGGTTGGTCATTATAAACTATGTGGCGTCTACTTGATTTGAATTACAAAATGGGGTCGCAATGGCAATGGACGTTGTTTGAATTGCTAGACCTTTTATCTGCAGTGAACATGCAACTATATGTGTGTCGTAAAAGAATTGGAAGTATTCAGGGTTCGTTTGGACATTTTATGCACTAAACTGGTTTTCTAGCCATTTCAGGTGGACAATTCAAAACTAAACTACATGCACATGCTCCGGTGCATACAGATTGGTTGAAAAATCAAATTTGTGTCCTTCAGTGCATGCTTAGGTCCCATGCAAGAAATGGGAATGAATTTTTCAGGGTTCGTTTGGCCTTTTTTATACATTAACTGGGTTTTCTAGGCATTTTATATGCATAATTAAAATTTGAACTACAAGAACATGCTCCAATGCACTAAAGATTGTTGAAAAATCACATGTGTGTCAAGGAAATATGCCCTAGAGGCAATAATAAAGTAATTATTTATTTCCTTATATCATGATAAATGTTTATTATTCATGCAAGAATTGTATTAACCGGAAACATAATACATGTGTGAATACCTAGACAAACAATATGTCACTAGTATGCCTCTACTTGACTAGCTCGTTGAATCAAAGATGGTTAAGTTTCCTAGCCATAGACATGAGTTGTCATTTGATTAACGGGGTCACATCATTAGAGAATGATGTGATTGACTTGACCCATTCTGTTAGCATAGCACTTGATCGTTTAGTTTGTTGCTATTGCTTTCTTCATGACTTATACATGTTCCTATGACTATGAGATTATGCAACTCCCGTTTACCGGAGGAACACTTTGTGTGATACCAAACGTCACAACGTAACTGGGTGATTATAAAGGTGCTCTACAGGTGTCTCCGAAGGTACTTGTTGGGTTGGCGTATTTCGAGATTAGGATTTGTCACTCCGATTGTCGGAGAGGTATCTCTGGTCCCACTCGGTAATGCACATCACTATAGGCCTTGCAAACATTGCAACTAATGAGTTAGTTGCGGGATGATGTGTTACGGAGCGAGTAAAGAGACTTGCTGGTAACGAGATTGAACTAGGTATTGAGATACCGACGATCGAATCTCGGGTAAGTAACATACCGATGACAAAGGGAACAACGTATGTAGTTATGCGGTCTGATCGATAAAGATCTTCGTAGAATATGTGGGAGCCAATATGAGCATCCAGGTTCCGCTATTGGTTATTGACCGGAGACGTGTCTCAGTCATGTCTACATAGTTCTCGAACCCGTAGGGTCCGCACGCTTAAAGTTTGATGACGGTTATATTATGAGTTTATGTGTTTTGATGTACCGAAGGAGTTCGGAGTCCCGGATGAGATCGGGGACATGACGAGGAGTCTCGAAATGGTCGAGACGTAAAGATCGATATATTGGATGACTATATTCGGACATCGGAAAGGTTCCGAGTGATTCGGGTATTTTCGGGAGTACCGGGGAGTTACGGGAATTCGTATTGGGCCTTAATGGGCCATACGGAAAAGGAGAGAAAGGCCTCAAAGGGTGGCCGCACCCCTCCCCATGGGCTGGTCCGAATTGGACTAGGGAGGGGGACGCCCCTTCCTTCCTTCTCCTTTTCCCTTCCCTTTCCTTCTCTCCTACTCCTACTACTTGGAAGGGATCCTAGTTCTACTAGGAAAGGGGGAATCCTACTCCCGGTGGGAGTAGGACTCCCCTAGGGCGCGCCATAGAGAGGGCCGGCCCCTCCCCTCCTCCACTCCTTCATATACGTGGCTAGGGGGCACCCCATAGACACAACAATTGATCTCTTGATCTCTTAGCCGTGTGCGGTGCCCGCCTCCACCATAATCCACCTCGATCATATCGTAGCGGTGCTTAGGCGAAGCCCTGCGTCGGTAGAACATCATCATCATCGTCACCACGCCGTTGTGCTGACGAAACTCTCCCTCAACACTCGGCTGGATCGGAGTTCGAGGGACGTCATCGAGTTGAACGTGTGCAGAACTCAGAGGTGCCGTGCGTTCGGTACTAGATCGGTCGGATCGTGGAGACGTACGACTACATCAACCGCATTGTGCAAACGCTTCCACTTTCGGTATACGAGGGTACTGGACAACATTCTCCCCTCTCGTTGCTATGCATCACCATGATCTTGCTTGTGCGTAGGAATTTTTTTGAAATTACTACATTCCCCAACAGTGGCATCCGAGCCAGGTTTTATGCGTTGATGTAATATGCATGAGTAGAACACAAGTGAGTTGTGGGCGATATAAGTCATACTGCTTACCAGCATGTCATACTTTGGTTCGGCGGTATTGTTGGATGAAGCGGCCCGGACCGACATTACGCGTACGCTTACGCGAGACTGGTTTTACCGCCGTGCTATGCACACAGGTGACTAGCGGGTGTCAGTTTCTCCAACTTTAGTTGAACCGAGTGTGGCTATGCCCGGTCCTTGAGAAGGTTAAAACAGCACTAACTTGACAAACTATCGTTGTGGTTTTGATGCGTAGGTAAGAATGGTTCTTGCTCAGCCCGTAGCAGCCACGTAAAACTTGCAACAACAAAGTAGAGGACGTCTAACTTGTTTTTGTAGGGCATGTTGTGATGTGATATGGTCAAGACGTGATGAGATATAAGTTGTTGTGTAAGATGATCATGTTTTGTTGAAGTTATCGGAAATTGGCAGAAGCCTTATGGTTGTCTCTTTATTGCATAAGATGCAAGCGCCAAAAAATTGCTTTACTTTATCGCTATGCGATAGCAATAGTTCCAAGAGAAATAGTTGGCGAGACAACCATGTGACGACACATTGATATAGATCAAGATGATGGAGATCATGGTATCATGCCGGTGACGATGGAAATCATGACGATGCTTTGGAGATGGAGGTCAAAGGCACAAGATGATGATGGCCATACCATGTCACATATTTTGATTGCATGTGATGTTTATCTTTTATACATCTTATCTTGCTTAGTTCAATGGTAGCTTTATAAGATGATCTCTCACTAATTATCAAGGTACAAGTGTTGTCCCTGAGTATGCACCGTTGCGGAAGTTCTGAAAGCTGAGACACCACGTGATGATCGGGTGTGATAGGCTCTACGTTCAAATACAATAGGTGCAAAACAGTTGCACATGCGGAATACTCAGGTTAAACTTGACGAGCCTAGCATATGCAGATATGACCTCGGAACACTGAGACCGAAAGGTCGAGCGTGAATCATATAGTAGATATGAGCAACATAGTGATGTTCACCATTGAAAACTACTCCATTTCACGTGATGGTCGGTTATGGTTTAGTTGATTTGGATCACATGATCACATAGAAGATTGGAGGGATGTCTTTCTAAGTAGGAGTTCTTAAGTAATATGATTAATTGAACTTAAATTTATCATGAACTTAGTCCTGGTAGTATTAGCATATCTATGTTGTAGATCAATAGCTCACGTTTAGCTCCCCTGTTTTATTTTTGATATGTTCCTATAGAAAACTAAGTTGAAAGATGTTAGTAGCAATGATGCGGATTGGATCCGTGATCTGAGGTTTATCCTCCTTGCTGCACAGAAGAATTATGTCCTTGATGCACCGCTAGGTGACAAACCTATTGCAGGAGCAGATGCAGATGTTATGAATGTTTGGCTAGCTCAATATAATGACTACTTGATAGTTTAGTGCACAATGCTTAAACGACTTAGGAACGGGACTTCAAAGACGTTTTGAACGTCCTGGACCATATGAGATGTTCCAGGATTGAAGTTAATATTTCAAGTAAATACCCGAGTTGAGAGATATGAAGTCTCCAACAATTTCTATAGCTAAAAGATGGAGGAGAATAGCTCAAGCAGTGAGCATGTGCTCAGATTGTCTGGGAACTACAGTCGCTTGAATCAAGTGGGAGTTAATCTTCTAGATAAAATAGTGATTGACAAAATTCTCTAGTCACCATCACCAAGTTAGTAGAACTTTGTGATGAACTATAATATGCAAGACGATTCCCAAGCTCTTCGTGATGCTGAAATCGACGAAGGTAGAAATCAAGAAAAGCATAAAGTGTTGATGGTAAACAAAACCACTAGTTTCAAGTAAAGGGACAAAGGGAAGAAAGGGGAACTTCAAGAAGAATGGCAAACAAGTTTCTGCTAAAGTGAAAAAAAACCAAGTCTAGACCTAAGCCTGAAACTGAGTGCTTCTACTACAAAGGGACTGGTCACTGGAAGCAGAACTGCCCCAAGTATTTGGTGGATAATAAGGATGGCAAAGTGAACAAAGCTATATTTGATATACATGTTATTGATGTGTACTTTACTAGTGTTTATAGCAACCCCTCGGCATTTGATACTGGTTCAGTTGCTAAGAGTAGTAACTCGAAACGGGAGTTGCAGAATGAACAAAGACTAGTTAAGGGGGAAGTGACGATGTGTATTGGAAGTGGTTCCAAGATTGATATGATCATCATCGCACACTCCCTATGCTTTCGGGATTAGTGTTGAACCTAAAATAAATGTTATTTAGTGTTTGCGTTGAGCATGAATATGATTGGATCATGTTTATTGCAATACGGTTATTCATGTAAGTTAGAGAATAATTGTTGTTCTGTTTACATGAATAAAACCTTCTATGGTCATAAACCCAATGAAAATGGTTTGTTGGATCTTGATCGTGGTGATACACATTTTCATAATATTGAAGCCAAAAGATGCAAAGTTAATAATGATAGTGCAACTATTTGTGGCACTGCCGTTTAGGTCATATTGGTGTAAAGCGCATGAAGAAACTCCATGCTGATGGAATTTTGGAATCACTTGATTATTAATCACTTGATGCTTGCGAAGCATGCCTTATGGGCAAGATAACTAAAGACTCCGTTCTCCGGAACAATGGAGCGAGAACTAACTTATTGGAAATAATACATACTGATGTATGCGATCCGATGAGTGTTGAGGCTCACGGCGGGTATCGTTATTTTCTGACCTTCACAGATGATTTAAGCAGATATGGGTATATCTACTTGATGAAACACAAGTCTGAAACATTTGAAAAGTTCCAAGAATTTCACAGTAAAGTGGAGAATCATCGTAACAAAAATAAAAGTTTCTACGATATTATCGCAGAAGTAAAATATTTGAGTTACGAGTTTGGCCTTCAGTTAAAACAATGTGAAATAGTTTCACTACTCACGCCACCTGGAACACCACAGTGTAATGGTGTGTCCGAACGTCATAACTGTACTTTATTAGATATGGTGCGATCTATGATGTCTCTTACCTATTTACCACTATCGTTTTGGGGTTATGCATTAGAGACAACTACATTCACGTTAAATAGGGCACCATCTAAATCCGTTGAGACGACACCGTATGAACTATGGTTTGGCAAGAAACCTAACCTGTTGTTTCTTAAAGTTTGAGGTTGCAATGCTTATGTGAAATGTTTCAACTTGATAATCTCAAACCCAAATCGGAGAAGTGCGTCTTCATAGGATACCCAAAAGAAAATGTTGGGTACACCTTCTATCACAGATCCGAAGGCAAGTTATTCATTGCTGCGAATGGATCCTTTCTAGAGAAGGAGTTTCTCTCGAAATAAGTGAGTGGGAGGAAAGTAGAACTTGATGAGGTAACTGTACCTGCTCCCTTATTGGAAAGTAGTTCATCACAGAAATCTGTTCCTGTGACTACTACGCCAATAAGTGAGGAAGCTAATGATGATGATCATGTAACTTCAGATCAAGTTACTACCGAACCTCATAGGTAAACCAGAGTGAGATCCGCACCAGAGTGGTATGGTAATCCTGTTCTGGAGGTCGGGTTACTTGACCATGATGAGCCTACGAACTATGAGGAAGCGATGATGATCCCAGGTTCTGCGAAATGGCTTGAGGCCATGAAATCTGAGATGAGATCCATGTATGAGAACAAAGTATGGACTTTGATTGACTTTCCCAATGATCGGCGAGCCATTGAGATTAAATGGATCTTCAAGAGAAGACATACGCTGATAGTAGTGTTACTATCTACAAAGGTTTTCGACAAGTTCAAGGTGTTGACTACGATGAGAGTTTCTCACTCGTATCTATGCTTAAGTCTGTCTGAATCATGTTAGCAATTGCCACATTTTATGAAATCTGGCAAATGGATAAACAAAACTACATTCCTTATTGGATTTATTAAAGAAGAGTTGTATATGATAACAAGAAAGTTTTGTCAATCCTAAAGGTGCTAACAAAATATGCAAGCTCCAGCGATCCATCTATGGACTGGTGCTAGCACCTCGGAGTTGGAATATATCAAAGCATATAGTTTTATACAGACTTGCGGTGAAGCCTATATTTACAAGAAAGTGAGTTGGAGCACTACAACATTTCTGATAAGTATATGTGAATGACATATTGTTGATTGGAGATAATGTAGAATTATGCTGCAAAGCATAAAGGAGTGTTTGAAAGGAGTTTTTCAAAGAAAGACCTCGGTGAAGCTGCTTACATATTGAGCATCAAGATCTATAGAGATATATTAAGACGCTTGATAAGTTTTTCAATGAGTACATACCTTGACAAGATTTTGAAGTAGTTCAAAATGGAACAGTCAAAGAAAGAGTTCTTGCCTGTGTTACAAGGTGTGAAACTGAGTAAGACTCAAAGCCCGACCACGGCAGAAGATAGAAAGAGAATGAAAGTCATTCCCTATGCCTTGGCCATAGGTTCTATAAAATATGCCATGCTGTGTACCAGATCTATTGTATACCCTACACTGTTTTTGGCAAGGGAGTACAATAGTGATCTAGGAGTAGATCACTGGACAACGGTCAAAATTATCCTTAGTGGAATAAGGATATGTTTCTCAATTATGGAGGTGACAAAAGGTTCGTCGTAAAGGGTTACGTCGATGCAAATTTTGACACTGATCCAGATGACTCTAAGTCTCAATCTGGATAAATTTTGAAAGTGGGAGCAATTAGCTAGAGTAGCTCCATGCAGAGCATTGTTGACATAGAAATTTGCAAAATACATACAGATCTAAATGTGGCAGACCCATAGACTAAAATTCTCTCACAAGCAAAACATGATCACACCTTAGTACTGTATGGGTGTTAATCACATAGCGATGTGAACTAGATTCTTGACTCTAGTAAACCCTTTTGGTGTTGGTCACATGTCGATGTGAACTATGGGTGTTAATCACATGGTGATGTGAACTATTGGTATTAAATCACATGGAGATGTGAACTAGATTATTGACTCTGGTGCAAGTGGGAACTAAAGGAAATGTGTGAATACTAACCAAAAATGCCGTTGCGGCTTGGTCTGGTTCTGCCATCTTGATTTGATGGTAGCCGGAATATGCGTGGAGGAAACACAACGAATCGTGTCCTGCGGTAGCGTCGATAATTTGATCGATGCGGGGGAGGGGGAAGGGATCCTTTGGGCAAGCCTTGTTAAGGTCTTTAAAATCAACACACAGGCGCCAGGATTTGTCCTTCTTTGGTACCATCACCAGGTTTGCTAGCCAGTCCGGATGTTTTATATCTCTGATGAATCCGGCCTCCAATAGCTTTGCAAGCTCCTCTCCCGTTGGCGAATTAGTTCTACGACTACCGGACAAGAAAATGGACAAACTCAAGCCCAAGTGGGAAGGTCCCTTCATAATTGACCAAGTCCTGACTGGTGGAGCATACCGCCTGCGGGATGCATCAGATAACCGACTCGAGCCAAACCCATGGAACGCATCCCGTCTCTGAAGATTCTATGCCTAGCGCCGGACTCCGTGTTCGTCTCCTTCCTCTGTCCATTTTTTATATATTTTCTGTCTTACATTTCTCTTCTTCTCTCGCTCTCTCTCTCTCTCTCTCTCTCTCTCTCTCTTATAGCCTATAAAGGCTCATAAAGTAACGCGCTATCCGTGCTCATTAAACATGGGGGCTTCTTTAAATAGAAGCTTATTCATATGGGCTTCATGCCCAACACATGTGTCACACTTCCGCATGTACCTTTTATTCACCATTATATGCATCAATATGACTTAAGTTTTGGCCAAGCTGGGTTACCTGGCTCCTGTGCTTACCCCTACGTTCCCGATTGTTCGGCTAGGTGGTAAAGGGAGCACCTCTGCGATTGTTACTGCCGGGTCAGCTGGACGTGTACCTCAGACTGGGTGAAGCCGAAAGCTAGCGTTCTTAAGGGAATATTCGGTCGGTGAACTAAAGATGATCTTTTTTATTTTTATCTATATGCCCCCAGATGTTTTTCCTGCGTTTCTTTTCGCAGCATGGACATGCACTTTAGGGCATGCCACCCAGGGAAAGGAACCCCTAACGGAACTATTCTCCCTCGAAGATGTTTCTTACTAACGATGTAATATAACATAACTAGTCGGGCACTTGTCTGTTCAAGCCCTAATGACCCCTACGCCTGGTCTCCATGCATTCCCCGGTTCCTATATAACCGCATGGGAATTCGGACACACTCCGGACCATCAGGTCCCGAGGCTGAAGCGAAAAGGTCGGCCATGACAAATGATCCACAATCCAGCTAGAAGGCATTATAAATGGCAATTAAATTACATAGTCATTTTTACTGGTTGTATTCTTCTTCAATACCATCTAACAGGCTGTCCAATTTACAGTCCTGCTGGGAATACTTTGCGGCCAACTCTACTTGGTCGTATACTAAGCTTACAGGGATCTCCTTCCCATCGGGCCCTACAGGTCCGACCTCGGCCATGTGGTTGGGGTCAGCCTTTGCGTACCACGTCTTCACCATGGCCCAGGCCTCCCTAGCGCCTTGATGGCAGGCTGATATCTTCCACAATCGGAAGCGCCGCCGTGCTCCCTTTAGCTTCTTCGCAAGCTCTCCAAGACCTTCGGGCATGGAGACGGATGGCCACAGGGCCTGGGCGACGCCTTGCATCGCCTGTCGAACTCTATCGAGCAGTTGCGAGAGCTCGGGAAGAAGGTCGCCCGTAGAACCGGGCATCTCCTCTACAGGACGACCTGTTAGCACACCTACAGACATTGCTCTGTTAGTCGACTTCCCCGCCGAACTTTCTTTCACAGGTCCGTTCAAGCACTTACTAAATATGCCGCGCCGAAGCCGCTGATTCACCTTCACGGAGTCTGACAGCTGGGCACGAACATCTTTCAACTCGACGCCTAGCTTGGTGTTGGCATCTTGGAGATCGTTCTTCTCCCGCCTCACCTTTGTTAGCACCTTCTCACCAGCCTTTAGCTGGCGTAGGAGGTGTTGCCTTTCCGGATTCAATCCGGCGCCATCTGCAATTTCATTTGTCAGATTCACACCAAAGCCGTGCTTCGCAAAATACTTATCTTTCGAAGTGTATATTACCAGCGGGGGTCTCCTTGGGCTCCCCTGCCGCGGCTAGTGCGGCCTCAAGTTGGGCTTTGCACTCTTCCAGCTCCTTGGACAGTAGGGAATTCTTTTCCGTAAGAACCTGCATCACAAATGATCCTTAACTCAGTTATTCTAACTGTTTCAAGTCTCGGGGGCTACTGGTATATACATATAATTACCAGAATTTTCTTACCCGTATGTATTTTACATACTGCTCCGTGGCTCTGGCTAGACCATTTTGAGCGGCACGGAGATACGCATCTCCCGAGTTGAAGGCATCTAACTCCCCTTGGGAGTAACAAGCGTCGCGAAGAATTGTCCGGCGACGCCTGTGGTTCATGGCACTCTCCACCTCAGAGTTGGTGGCAGACAACCCGTCCACATCCTCCGTCGGAGGAGCGTCTGGCGCGCGCCTTGCATTCGCCTCCGCCTCCTGACCAAGCTTTGGAGCCTGGCTGGTGGAGGCGCGATTGGCAGCCTCTCCGGATGTAGTCCGGCGAGGTCTCTTTGTCCTGAAAAGAGCGCGAGTGTCAATATACCTCGAAGGTATAACACCTGGGATAAGGGGGCGCGACATACCTTTGCGCCGACGCCTCGGTTCGGACTGCACTTCTTTTCTGCCCGCGAGGCCCTACAGCCACTCGTTGGCTTGTCGCCGCAGGTTCGGCTAATCAGGAAACTGAACACGAGTAGGCGGACACCTATTCGGGGTACTGGGACTTCGATCTCAGGTACCTGGGGAGTCAGGATTAGCCCAGGGTAATCGGCCGAAATGGCCACCAAGGCATTGTCCTTGCTCAATTGATGGAACACTCCATCAATCAGCTCCACAGATATGTCCGGATCCTCTTGGGAGGCCGGGTCGAGGGACCGTCCTGGGTCCTCGGGTTGTGGAGGAGGGCTGCTTATTTCCTTAACAGCCCGGCGCAGTTCCTGTGTTGAAGTCGTTAGACTGAATATTTAACAATGGGAATACAAAATGGATGGGCAAGTAAATACGGCCGCTTACCCAGCTTGGGGGATTGTGCATGGAGAATCCACCCTGAGGGTTGACGCGGAGAAATTCCTCCTCTTCTCCCTTATACAAAGTGGACAAGATATTTAGTAGAGCGGCAGCCGAATCCGGCCCCTTACAGCCGTAGCGGGTGGCGTCGTCCTGCCCGTTGAAGTCCCACATGGGGTGGCTTCTATACTGAAGCGGATGCACCCCCCGCATAATGCATTCGGCCATAACCCCGATCATGGTTAGTCCGGAATGGGCTAACAATCTTATTCGGCCCATCAGGTAAATGATGTCCCTGTCACCTCCCCTCTGAGGGCTCCGTGGGCGCCAGCTTAGGCGCTTCTTTAAGGGAGCACTGTTGAATTCAGGGAGGTCGATCCGGAGAAGATCTGGCAGTGGGACGTCTTCTATGTAAAACCACTCCGAGGGCCAGTCTTCGGACGCCTTCTTTGGGGTTCCGGACAGATATCCGGTCCCGGTGATGCGCCACACTTCGGCTCCGCCCACTTGATACATTGACCCCTTCTTGGAATGGGGCACGAGGCAAAATAGCTCCTTCCACAGTCGGAAATGAGCTTCAACACCCAAGAACAGCTCGCAGAGGGCTACAAAGCCCGCGATATGCAATATTGAGGCGGGCGTGAGATGATGTAGCTGGAGGCCGTAGAACTCCAGCAGCCCCCGGAGAAATGGATGGATTGGAAATCCGAGCCCCCTTATTAAGTAAGGGACGAGGCACACCCGCTCTCCTTTGGAGGGATTAGGGGCATTCTTTGCTTGCTCTCCGCCGTTGTAGACGGCAAGACCGGCTCGAACCGGGACCATATAGGCCGGGGGGAGAAATCCCTTGGTCTGGAGTGTCACTAGCTCGCTATGCAGGATGGAACATCTCTCCCAGTATCCAGGCTTAGGGCTGGAAGGGCGAGGGGAGGAGTTGCGACGGCTGGCCATGGTGGAATGGACCTTTGTCGGATGTGCTCTGATGAACACTCGCGGAGGGGAGAAGGTGTGGATTGGGTCTAAATCCTCGTCCCCTTAAATAGGGCAGCTCATTTACGCGGCTAGGGGTGTGAATGTAAAAACACTCAGACTTTTCATATTCGTTTGACACGTGGTAAGCGGCCATTATTGGGCGTAGAAGCCAAGGAGCGCAAACATCTACAAGAAGCCGGACTTTATTCAAACAGGTACATGGAATTTGGAGGAGAACCCGCCTTGCAATGCCGAAGACAATCTGCGTGCCGGACTCATCGTCATTGAAGCCTGGTTCGGGGGCTACTGAGGGAGTCCTGCATTAGGGGGTGTCCGGACAGCCGGACTATATCCTTTGGTCGGACTGTGAAGATACAAGATTGAAGACTCCATCCCGTGTCCGGAAGGGACTTTCCTTGGCGTGAAAGGCAAGCTTGGCGATACGGATATGAAGATCTCCTACCATTGTAACCGACTTTGTGTAACCCTAACCCTATCCGGTGACTATATAAACCGGAGGGTTTTAGTTCGTAGGACAACATAGACAACAACAATCATACCACAGGCTAGCTTCTAGGGTTTAGCCTCTTCGATCTCGTGGTAGATCTACCCTTGTACTACCCATATCATCAATATTAATCAAGCAGGACGTAGGGTTTTACCTCCATCGAGAGGGACTAAACCTGGGTAAAACTTCGTGTCCCTTGCCTCCTGTTACCATCCGGCCTAGACGCACAGTTCGGGACCCCCTACCCGAGATCCACCGGTTTTGACACCGACACCAGGTTTTATGCGTAGATGTCATATGCAACCAGGTTTTATGCGTAGATGTCATATGCATGAGTAGAACACAAGTGAGTTGTGGGCGATATAAGTCATACTGCTTACTAGCATGTCATACTTTGGTTCGGCGTTATTGTTGGATGAAGCGGCCCGTACCGACATTACGCGTATGCTTAAGAGACACTGGTTCTACCGACGTGCTTTGCACACATGTGGCTGGCGGGTGTCAGTTTCTCCAACTTTAGTTGAACCGAGTGTGGGTACGCCCGGTCCTTGCGAAGGTTAAAACAACACCAACTTGACAAACTATTGTTGTGGTTTTGATGCATAGGTAAGAACGGTTCTTGCTAAGCCTGTAGCAGCCACATAAAATTTGCAACAACAAAGTAGAGGACATCTAACTTGTTTTTGCAGGGCATGATGTGATGTGATATGGTCAAGACATGATGCTAAATTTTATTGTATGAGATGATCATGTTTTGTAACCGAGTTATCGGCAACTGGAAGGAGCCATATGGTTGTCTCTTTATTGTATGCAATGCAATCGCCCTGTAATGCTTTACTTTATCACTAAGCGGTAGCGATAATCATGGAAGCATAAGACTGGCGAAACGACACGATGCTACGATGGAGATCGAGGTGTCGCGCCGGTGATGATGGTGATCATGACGGTGCTTCAGAGATGGAGATCCCAAGCACAGATGATGATGGCCATATCATATCACTTATATTGATTGCATGTGATGTTTATCTTTTATAGCTTATTTTGCTAGTTCGACGATAGTTTATAAGATGATCTCACTAATTTCAAGGTACAAGTGTTCTCCTGAGTATGCACCGTTGTGAAAGTTCTTCGTGCTGAGACACCACATGATTGATCGGGTGTGATAGGATCTACGTTCAAATACAACGGTGCAAAACAGTTGCACACGCGGAATACTCAGGTTAAACTTGACGAGCCTAGCATAACAGATATGGCCTCGGAACAGAAGACCGAAAGGTCGAGCGTGAATCATATAGTAGATATGATAAACATAGTGGATGTTCACCATTGAAACTACTTCTCACGTGATGATTCGGACATGGTTTAGTTGATGGATCACCGTGATCACTTAGAGATTAGAGGGATGTCCTATCTAAGTGGAGTTTCTTAAGTATATGATTAATGAACTTAAATTTATCATGAACTTAGTACTGGTAGTATAGCATATCTATGTTGTAGATCATAGCTCGTGTTAGCTCCTGTTTTTATTTTTATATGTTCCTAGAGAAAACTAAGTTGAAAGATGTTAGTAGCAATGATGCGGATTGGATCGTGATCTGAGGTTTATCCTCATTGCTGGCATCAGAAGAATTATGTCCTTGATGCACCGCTAGGTGACAAACCTATTGCAGGAGTAGATGCAGATGTTATGAACGTTTGGCTTAGCTCAATATGATAACTACTTGATAGTTTAGTGCACCATGCTTAAACGGCTTAGAATCGGGGCTTCAAAGACGTTTTGAACGTCATGGACCATATGAGATGTTTCCAGGAGTTAAAGTTAATATTTCAAGTAAATACCCAAGTTGAGAGATATGAAGTCTCCAACAAGTTCTATAGCAAAAGATGGAGGAGAATAGCTCAAGCAGTGAGCATGTGCTCAGATTGTCTGGGTACTACAATCACTTGAATCAAGTGGGATTATTCTTCAGATAAAATAGTGATTACAAATTCTCTAGTCACCATCACCAAGTTAGTAGAACTTCGTGATGAACTATAATATGCAAGGGATAACGGAAACGATTCCCAAGCTCTTCGTGATGTGAAATCGACGAAGGTAGAAATCAAGAAAAGCACCAAGTGTTGATGGTGAAAAAACCACTAGTTTCAAGTAAAGGGACAAAGGGAAGAAAGGGGAAACTTCAATAAGAACGGCAAGCAAGTTGCTGCTCAAGTGAGAAAACCCAAGTCTAGACCTAAGCCTGAAACTGAGTGCTTCTACTGCAAGGGACTAGTCACTGGAATCCGAACTATACCCCAGTAATTGGCGATAGAAGGATGGCAAAGTGAACATAGGTATATTTGATATCATATTTTCATGTGTACTTTACTAGTGTTTATAGCAACCCCTCAGTATTTGATTACTAGTTCAGTTGCTAAAGAATAGTAACTCGAAACGGGAGTTTGTAGAATGAACAGAGACTAGTTAGGGTGAACTGATGATGTGTACTTAGAAAGGGTTCCAAGATTGATATGATCATCATCGCACACTCCTATACTTTTGGGATTAGTGTTAAACCTAAATAAATGTTATTTAGTGTTTGCGTTGAGCATGAATAATGATTGGATCATGTTATTTGCAATACGATTATTCATGTAAGTTAGAGAATAATTTGTTCTGTTTACATGAATAAAACCTTCTATGGTCATACACCAATGAAAATGTTTTGTTGGATCTCGATCGTGGTGATACACATTTTAATATTGAAGCCAAAAGATGCAAATTAATAATGATAGTGCAACTATTTGTGGCACTGCCGTTTAGGCCATATTGGTGTAAAGCGCATGAAGAAACTCCATGTTGATGGAATTTCGGAATCACTTGATTATGAATCACTTGATGCTTGCGAACCATGCCTTATGGGCAAGATAACTAAATACTCCGTTCTCCGGAACAACGGAGCGAGCAACTAACTTATTGGAAATAATACATACTGATGTATGCGATCCGATGAGTGTTGAGGCTCACGGCGGGTATCCTTATTTTTTGACCTTCACAAATGATTTAAGCAGATATGTGTATATCTACTTGATGAAACACAAGTCTGAAACATTTGAAAAGTTCAAAGAATTTCACAGTAAGTGGAGATCATCATACCAAAAATAAAAGTTTCTACGATATTATCGCAGAAGTAAAATATTTGAGTTACGAGTTTGGCCTTCAGTTAAAACAATGTGAAATAGTTTCACTACTCACGCCACCTGGAGCACCACAGTGTAATGGTGTGTCCGAACGTCATAACTGTACTTTATTAGATATGGTGCGATCTATGATGTCTCTTACCTATTTACCACTATCGTTTTGGGGTTATGCATTAGAGACAACTACATTCACGTTAAATAGGGCACCATCTAAATCCGTTGAGACGACACCGTATGAACTATGGTTTGGCAAGAAACCTAAGCTGTTGTTTCTTAAAGTTTGAGGTTGCAATGCTTATGTGAAATGTTTCAACTTGATAATCTCAAACCCAAATCGGAGAAGTGCGTCTTCATAGGATACCCAAAAGAAAATGTTGGGTACACCTTCTATCACAGATCCGAAGGCAAGATATTCATTGCTGAGAATGGATCCTTTCTAGAGAAGGAGTTTCTCTTGAAAGAAGTGAGTGGGAGGAAATAGAATTTGATGAGGTAACTGTACCTGCTCCCTTATTGGAAAGTAGTTCATCACAGAAATCTGTTCTTGTGACTACTACGCCAATAAGTGAGGAAGCTAATGATGATGATCATGTAACTTCAGATCAAGTTACTACCGAACCTCATAGGTAAACCAGAGTGAGATCCACACCAGAGTGGTACGGTAATCCTGTTCTGGAGGTCGGGTTACTTGACCATGATGAGCCTACGAACTATGAGGAAGAGATGATGATCCCAGATTCTGCGAAATGGCTTGAGGCCATGAAATCTGAGATGAGATCCATGTATGAGAACAAAGTATGGACTTTGATTGACTTGCCCAATGATCGACGAGCCATTGAGATTAAATGGATCTTCAAGAGAAGACATACGCTGATAGTAGTGTTACGATCTACAAAGGTTTTCGACAAGTTCAAGGTGTTGACTACGATGAGAGTTTCTCACTCGTATCTATGCTTAAGTCTGTCTGAATCATGTTAGCAATTGCCACATTTTATGAAATCTGGAAAATGGATAAACAAAACTACATTCCTTAATGGATTTATTAAAGAAGAGTTGTATATGATGCAACAAGAAAGTTTTGTCAATCCTAAAGGTGCTAACAAAATATGCAAGCTCCAGCGATCCATCTATGGACTGGTGCAAGCACCTCGGAGTTGGAATATACGCTTTGATAAGTTAATCAAAGCATATAGTTTTATATAGACTTGCGGTGAAGCATGTATTTACAAGAAAGTGAGTTGGAGCACTACAACATTTCTGATAAGTATTTGTGAATGCCATATTGTTGATCGGAGATAATGTAGAATTATTTTGCAAAGCATAAAAGAGTGTTTGAAAGGAGTTTTTCAAAGAAAGACCTCGGTGAAGCTGCTTACATATTAAGCATCAAGATCTATAGAGATAGATCAAGACGCTTGATAAGTTTTCTCAATGAGTACATACCTTGACAATATTTTGAAGTACAAAAATGGAACAGTCAAAGAAAGAGTTCTTGCCTGTGTTACAAGGTGTGAAACTGAGTAAGACTCAAAGCCCGACCAGCAGAAGATAGAAAGAGAATGAAAGTCATTCCCTATGCCTTGGCCATAGGTTCTATAAAATATGCCATGCTGTGTACCAGATCTATTGTATACCCTACACTGTTTTTGGCAAGGGAGTACAATAGTGATCTAGGAGTAGATCACTGGACAGCGGTCAAAATTATCCTTAGTGGAATAAGGATATGTTTCTCGATTATGGAGGTGACAAAAGGTTCGTCGTAAAGGGTTACGTCGATGCAAATTTTGACACTGATCCAGATGACTCTAAGTCTCAATCTGGATAAATTTTGAAAGTGGGAGCAATTAGCTAGAGTAGCTCCATGCAGAGCATTGTTGACATAGAAATTTGCAAAATACATACAGATAGCATTGTTGACATAGAAATTTGCAAAATACATACAGATCTGAATGTGGCAGACCCATAGACTAAAATTCTCTCACAAGCAAAACATGATCACACCTTAGTACTGTATGGGTGTTAATCACATAGCGATGTGAACTAGATTCTTGACTCTAGTAAACCCTTTCGGTGTTGGTCACATGTCGATGTGAACTATGGGTGTTAATCACATGGTGATGTGAACTATTGGTATTAAATCACATGGCGATGTGAACTAGATTATTGACTCTGGTGCAAGTGGGAGACTGAAGGAAATATGCCCTAGAGGCAATAATAAAATTATTATTTATTTCCTTATATCATGATAAATGTTTATTATTCATGCTAGACTTGTACTAACCAGAAACATAATACATGTGTGAATACATAGACAAACAGAGTGTCACTAGTATGCCTCTACTTGATTAGCTCGTTGATCAAAGATGGTTATGTTTCCTAACCATAGACATGAGTTGTCATTTGATTAACGGGATCACATCATTAGGAGAATGATGTGATTGACTTGACCCATTCCGTTAGCTTATCACTTGATCGTTTTGTTTGTTGCTATTGCTTTCTTGATGACTTATACATGTTCCTATGACTATTAGATTATGCAACTCCCGTTTACCGAAGGAACACTTTGTGTGCCACCAAACGTCACAACGTAACTGGGTGATTATAAAGGTGCTCTACAGGTGTCTCCGAAGGTACTTGTTGGGTTGGCGTATTTCGGGATTAGGATTTGTCACTCCGATTGTCGGAGAGGTATCTCTGGGCCCTCTCGGTAATGCACATCACTTAAGCCTTGCAAGCATTGCAACTAATGAGTTAGTTGCGGGATGATGTATTATGGAACGAGTAAAGAGACTTGACGTAACGAGATTGAACTAGGTATTGAGATACCGACGATCGAATCTCACGCAAGTAACATACCGATGACAAAGGGAACAACGTATGTTGTTATGCGGTCTGACCGATAAAGATCTTCGTGGAATATGTGGGAGGCAATATGAACAACCAGGTTCCGCTATTGGTTATTGACCGAAGACGTGTCTTGGTCATGTCTACATAGTTCTCTAACCCGTAGGGTCCGCACGCTTAATGTTTCAATGATAGTTATATTATGAGTTTATATGTTTTGATGTACCGAAGGTTGTTCGGAGTCCCGGATGTGATGACGGACATGATGAGGTGTCTCGAATAGGTCGATACATGAAGATTGATATATTGGAAGCCTATGTTTGGATATCGGAAGTGTTCCAGGTGAAATCAGGATTTTATACCGGAGTACCGGGAGGTTACCGGAACCCCCCGGGGACTTAATGGGCCTTAGTGGTCCTTGGTGGAAAGAGAGGAGAGGCGGCCAGGGCATGGGCTGCGCCTCCTCCCCCCTAGTCCGAATAGGACAAGGAGAGGGGGGCGGCGCCCCCCTTCCTTCTTCTCCTCCACCTCTTTCCCCTCTCTCTCCTAGTCCAACAAGGAAAAGGGGGGAGGAGTCCTACTCCCGGTAGGAGTAGGACTCCTCCTGGCGCGCCCCTCTCTAGGCCAGCCGCACCCCCCTTGCTCCTTTATATACGGGGGCAAGGGGGCACCCCATGGACACAACAATTGATCATTTGATCTTTTAGCCGTGTGCGATGGCCCCCTCCACCATAGTCCACCTCGATAATACTGTAGCAGTGCTTAGGCGAAGCCCTGCGTCGGTAGAACATCATCATCGTCACCACGTCGTCGTGATGAAGAAACTCTCCCTCAACACTCGGCTAGATCGTAGTTCGAGGGACGTCATCGGGCTGAACATGTGCTGAACTCGGAGGTGTTGTACGTTCGGTACTTGATCGGTCGGATCGTGAAGACGTACGACTACATCAACCGCGTTGTGCTAACGCTTCCGCTTTCGGTCTACGAGGGTACCTGGACAACACTCTCCCCTCTCGTTGCTATGCATCACCATGATCTTGCATGTGCGTAGGAATTTTTTTGAAATTACTATCACCAACACCTGGTACATCATTCTTTATTTGGTGCTTATGTAATTCTTAAACATATGTACCTGTGAATTGAATATTGCATTGGTTGTTTGAACCTGATGGATATGAATAAAGCTATACCCTACTTTCAATTTTAAATTAGGTACAATTTTAATTAGCAGCAATTAAATTAGGGTGAAATTACATTGTGCGGGTCATTACGGCACACACAGTTGGTAAAACACAAACGTTTGCAATATACACCATAATCTGAGATGGTTCAGAGAGAAGAAACATGTGCAAGCATGCACACAGTTGCCGGTTGCAAAGCGTGTGTGATGTCAGACACTATCACATACGATGCGGGAAAACTAAATATGTGTGATTGTCTACCTATCATACATGGTTTATAATCATGAACCGTTTGTGATGTGTCAGGCATGGTAAAACTCCCGTGCCTAGAATCTGCCTGGAAAACTCCCGTGCCTGGAATCTTCCCAGTTTTAGGCAGAACCACAAAACTTCGACTGCGATGGCAAAGCGAGCACAAACGAGTAGCAAGTATGAAGCGTTTGGGATATTCGAGATATCGGAAACGGTTATATAGGGACAACTATATGCATGAAGGCTCCCTATCCCCGACGGTTTCTGCGTCGTGTGGGAAGGACCCCCCTATCGCCCACACTCACTTGGCGACAGTTTCAAATGCCATCGCGGAAAGGGGTTAAAACCGTTTGTTTAGGACCAACACACACGAGTGAACCCAGCGGGCAAGCCTGGCCCACCAGGTGCGCCCTGGTGTGTTGTGCCCTCCTCGTGGCTCTTCTGGCCCTTCCACGAAGCTTCGGGGGTCTCTTTTGTTCCAAAAAATCATCAAAAAGATTCAGCTCATTTGGAGAACTTTCATTTCTGCACAAAAAACAACACCACGATAGTTCTGCTGAAAACAACGTCAGTCCGGGTTAGTTCCATGCAAATCATATCAAAACCATATAAAATTATTGTAAACGTGGCATGAATACTTCATAAATTATAGATATGTTGGAGACGTATCAGTTACCAGCCATTTTCTCGTGAATGATGAGCGGAGTCCACTCATCGTGAGAATAACCCACCTAGCATGGAAGATATTGACAACCCTAGTTGCTACATGAGCGATTCGAGCATACAGAACATATTATCATTTGAAGGTTTAGAGTTTGGCACATGCAAATTTACTTGGAATGGTAGGTAAATACCGCATATAGGTAGGTATGGTGGACTCATATGGAACAACTTTGGGTTTATGGAAGTGGATGCACAAGCAGTATTCCCGCTTAGTACAAGTGAAGGCTAGAAAAAGACTAGGGAGCGACCAACTAGAGAGCGACAATAGTCATAAACATGCATTGAGATTGACCAACATTGAGTGCAAGCATGAGTAGGATATAAATCACCATGAACATAAATATCATGGAGCCTATGTTGATTTTGTTTCAACTACATGCGTGAACATGTGCCAAGTCAAGCCACTCGAATCATTCATCACACCCATTTTAAAAGCATGTTAGCACGCAAGGTAAACCATTATAAACTCCTAGCTAATTAAGCATGGCATGAGTAACTATAATCTCTAATTGTCATTGCAAACATGTTTCATTCATAATGGGCTGAATGAGGAACTGAACTAATCATATTTACAAAAACAAGATAGGTCGAGTTCATACCAGCTTTTCCTCATCTCAATCATTTCATCATATATTGTCATTATTGCCCTTCACTTGCACGACCGAACAGTGTGGATAATAATAATAATAGTGCACGTGCATTGGACTAAGCTGGAATCTGCAAACATTTATTCAAAGGAGAAGACAAGGTAATATGGGCTCTTTGTTAGATCAACAATAATGCAAATGAGAGTCACTCAATATTTTCATCATGGTCTTCTCCTCTCGACCCCCAAAGAAAAGAAAAGAATTTCAAATAAACACACTGAAATGTTTTTGGAGTTTTTGTTTTCTGAAGAAAGTAAAAGAAGGATGAGAAAAACTATTTACACGGGAAAGCTCCCAACAAGCAAAAGAAGAACGAGAAATATTTTTGGGGTTTCTTTTAATACTCCTACTAAGCATGCATATAAGGAAACTAACTACAACTATTTTTTTGTTTTTTCTTAAGGTCTTTCGAACACACAAGAAGAAAGCGAGAAAAAGAAATAAACTAACATGGATAATACAAAGAAAAAGTATGAACACCGATAACTGAAATGAGTGTGTGAACATGAGTGTAATGGCGGTGAGAAATATGTACTCCCCCAAGCTTAGGATTTTGGCCTAAGTTGGTCTATGCCCATGGATCAAAGTAGTGCTCTCCGGTGTAGTAAGGAGGATCCTGGGGGTTCCACTAGTTAGTGAGCTCCTATGGCTCCCACTGATAAATAGACTCCTGATATGGGTCAGGTGATGGCTTTGGCTCAGGAACTGGGGATCGTTTCCTCTCCCAGTATGCATGAATGCCCGTGGGCAAAACGAAGTATATAGCTGCCTGAATGAATATCGAACAAAGTAGGTGTAGGCAAGGTAATAATCTGTAAAGTATCCTCGCTAAATATCAAGTTATAAATGAGTCTCTTTTCCTCATCATAGCGAATAAACTTATGTGCTACCATGCTTTCATAATCTAGGTATATAGTGGTATTCGTTTCTCCTCTTTCTCATAATGCCTAATGGGTATCTCGAAGCGTCTAGCAAGGTGGAGGCGAAGATACCTCCGAAAATAGGACCCTTTTGTGCGGTTTAAAGTCAACCGTTTAGCAACCATAGCGCCTAAACTGAAAGTTTTATCACAAAGTAAAGCATGGCGCAAAATGGCAAGGTCTGGAGCACTAAGGCCTCCACTCTTCCCGCGACCAATTAAACATCTCCCAGCAAATAATGAGTAGTAGCGCAAAACAGGAAAATGTAAACTAGCCACTCTCGCTTCCGACACCCTTCTCCTTTCCCCTATGGTAACTTCATCAATAAAATCTTCCACATCTCTAGGACGTGGTTCCTCGACGCTACCTTCGTAAGGTAATTTGCAAACATCACAAAATTCATAAAGCATCATCTCCTTATGCTCATCATATAAGTGAAACCCTACTGTGGGTGGTGATCTCCTAGCATGAAAATGAAAATTTTGCATGAAAGTATTAGTGAGTAGGAGATATTGATCACACTGGTCGTGGAGGAAGTCGGTGATGCCTGCATTCTCAGCCAAGTAATAGAAATCCTCATAAATTCCGGCCGCCTGTAAGAATGCATCACATGGCCATTCACACGGTCGAATCTCCACGGCGCGAGGAAGATTGTACTTGGGCTTCTCCTTCTCCTCATTTTCTTTTTCCTTCAAACCGCGGCTCGAGGAACCTCTCAACAATCTCCTCATCATTTTCTTCCTCTAAAAATTTTTAGTGACTCAAAATAAAAGTGAACCAAACTCAACAAAATTGATACCAACTACTCCTATAAGTGCCTAGAGGCTATATCATGCATCAAAACTACTTTGGACCAAATAAATTTGACATGCAAGCTCAAGAACAAGGTCACCACAGCAGCAAAAATTTGCAATAAATAAATCACTAGAACAAAAACTAATTGGACCATTGGAGGAGTCACATACCAAAGAACAATCCCCCAAAGCAGTTTTGTGAATGGAGCTTTGAGCAAGGAGATCGAAAATGGCAACAAAATGAGGAAGAACACGGGTTTGAGCTATGGGATGATTTATTCTGGAGGAAGAAGAAGTGGATGGGTGCTGGAATAAGTGGAGGGGACCCACGTGGGACCCACAAGGAAGGGGGCGCGCCTAGAGGGGTAGGGCGCGCCCTCCACCTTGTGGCCCACTGGTGAGGCCCCTGGTGTGTTCTTAGTGCTAGAAATTCTCAAATATTCTATAAAAAATCATACTAAATTTTCAGGACATTTGGAGAACTTTTATTTTCGGGACATTTTGTATTGCACGGATAATACAGAAAATACTATTTTTGCTTTATTTAATCTAAATAACAGAAAGTAAAAGATGGGTACAGAGACTAGTGCCTTCTTAATTCATCCATCTCATGCCCATCAAAAGGAATCCATTAACAAGGTTGATCAAGTCTTATTAATAAACTTCTTCCGAATGTAATGAAACCGAAGAATTTTTGAATAACACTAGTTTTCGACAGCACAGGTATAATAATACCTGACCTAAATGGTCGCCCGCCGATCCATTTGTGTTCCTCTTGTCCGGCAGCACGATCACCGGACTGCCGGGAGCCTCGGAGGTATATGCTTCAGCGCAAAGGACGGCTTGCCTCCGCACTGCCCAACTAACATCATTGGCTGATGCCCAAGATGGAGGTGGAAGGGGGCTTCTCCGCTTCCGTGGAGCCCATGCGGGGTCGACGAAGGTCCTCGCAACAAAAGGATCCGGCAAGACACCTGCTGTGTACGCCGGCGTCGCCTCTACGGTGGCTGATACGTCTCTAACGTATCTACTTTGCCTAACGCTTTTCCTCTTGTTTTGGACTCTAATTTGCATGATTTGAATGAAACTAACCCCAGACTAACGCTGTTTTCAGCAGAACTACCATGGTGTTGTTTTTGTGCAGAAATAAAAGTTCTCGGAATGGAACGAAACTTTGCGAGGATTTTTTATACAATAAAAGACATTTTCTGGAGCCAAGAGCCACCTGAGGGGGCACCTGGGTGGGAACAACCCACCAGGGCACACCCGCCCCCCAGGCGCGTCCAAGTGGGTTGTCCCCACCTGGTGGCCCCGCAGACCCTAAAACCGACGCTATAAAATCCTATTTTTCAGGAAAAAATCGGGGATAAAGAATTATCGCGTTACACGGGATGGAGCCGAGGTCACATCATGTTCTTCATTGGGAGGCCAGATCTGGAGTCCGCTTGGGGCTCCGGAGAGGGGGATCTTTGTTCTTCGTCATCACCAACCCTTCTCCATCGCCAATTCCATGATGCTCTCCATCGGGAGTGAGTAATTCCTTCGTAGGCTCGCTGGTTGGTGAGGAGTTTGATGAGATTCATCATGTAATCGAGTTAGTTTTATTAGGGCTTGATCCCTAGTATCCACTATGTTCTGAGATTGATGTTGCTATGACTTTGCCATGCTTAATGCTTATCACTTTGGGCCCGGGTGCCATGATTTCAGATCTAAACCGTTTATGTTATCACCATTATATCCATGTTCTAGATCCGATCTTGCAAGTTATACTCACCTACTACGTGTTATGATCCGGGAACCCCAGAGTGACAATAGTCGGGACCACTCCCGGTGATGATTGTAGTTTGAGGAGTTCATGTATTCACCGTGTGTTAATGCTTTGTTCTGGTTCTCTATTAAAAGGAGGCCTTAATATCCCTTAGTTTCCAATATGGACCCCGCTTCCACAGGAGGGTAGGACAAAATATGCCATGCAAGTTCTTTCCATAAGCACGTATGACTATTTATGAAATACATGCCTACATTATATTTATGAACTGGAGCTAGTGCTGTACCGCCCTAGGTTATGACTGTTACATGATGAGTATCTTCCAACAAATTACCGATCCAATGCCTACGAATTTATCCTATATTGATCTTGCTAACTTACTACTGCTATCATTACTGTTGCACTTGCTACAAAAATATTGCTATCACTGTTACCGTCACTATTGCTCCTGTCACTGTTATCAAAAGTATCATACTACTTTGCTACTGATCACTTTGCTGCAGGTAATTAATCTCCAGGTGTGGCTGAATTGACAACTCAGCTGCTAATACTTACAAATATTATTTGGCTCCCCTTGTGTCGAATCTATAAATTTGGGTTGAATACTCTACCCTTGAAAACTGTTGCGATCCCCTATACTTGTGGGTTATCAAGACCTTTTTCTGGCGCCGTTGCTAGGGAGCATAGCTATATTTGTTGAGTCACTTGGGATTATTATCATATTATCACTATGAGGAATCTGAAGGATGCTAAGACTACTATTTTCCCTCTAAGACGAGTGGAGGTAAGGAACTGCCACCCAGTTCTGCTTTAGATTCACCTTTTGTTATAAGTAAACTTCCAACACCACCACATGTTGTTAATCCTGATATGTCGCAAGTTATTGATGATGCTACTTCTACTATGAATGATGCTTATGATGATGCTAGTAGCTTGCTTGATGATAATGATGTGCCACTTGGTGACTTTCTTGATGAATAAATTGCTAGAGTAATACAACATGATGTTGTTGAATCTGATGATGAGCTTGGAACTAAAACTTCTGAAACACCTGCTAGAACTAGCCTTCCTAGATATGAATTGCCTAAGGTACCGGAAGGTTATGTTATGAATGAGGAGACAACTAGAGATATTCTTACTTGTAAGGATAGAGATGATCTATTATGCAAGCATAAATAAAAATCTCTGAATGCTAGAATGCAATATGATCCTAAGTTTGCTACCTCACCTATCTTTATTGATGATAAGGATTATGAATTCTCTGTCGACCCAGAGTTAATTACTTTGGTTGAGTTTGATCCTTTCCATGGTTATGAAAATGAAACTGTTGTGGCACATCTTACTAAGTTAAATGACATAGCCACCCTTTTTACTCATGATTAGAAGACTCCCTATTACTTTATTCTCAAATTATTTCCATTCTCACTAAAGGGTGATGCTAAAGCTTGGTACAATACTCTTGCTCCTGGTTGTGTGCGTAGTCCCCAGGATATGATTTATTACTTCTCTGAAAAATATTTTCCTGCTCATAAGAAACAAGCTGCCTTACATGAAATATTTAACTTTGTGCAACCTGAAGAAGAGAGTCTCCGACAAGCTTGGGGGAGGCTTTGCCAGTTACTTAATGCTTTGGTTGATCATCCTCTTAAGAAAAATGAAATACTTGATATCTTCTATATTGGACTAACCGATGCTTCTAGGGACTTCCTAGATAGTTGTGCTGTTTGTGTTTTCAGGGAATGAACTATTGGGCAAGCTGAAGAATTATTGAATAACATATTGAAAAATTATGATGATTGGACTATTCCTGAACCACTGCCTAAACCCACTCCGAAGAAGAGGGGTATATTATATCTCAGTTCCAAAGATATGCAAGAGGCAAAGAAATCTATGAAGGAAAAAGGTATTACAGCTGAGGATGTTAAAAATTTACCTCCTATTGAAGAAATACATGGGTTTAATACACCACCACTGCCTAAGGTGGCAGAGGTAAATTCTCTAATGAAGTTCAATGATAATGGCAATCCTCACAACATGCAGCCTAGCCAATGCCTTTATGAGTTTGAAAATTACATTAGAAAACAAGTTCACTTCAATGCAAATGTTATGAAACAATTGAATTACAATTCTGATATGATTGCTCGCTTGAGTGACTTGTTATTTAGAATCTCAAATGATGTTAGAGGTGTTGGAAAACATGCTTCAATGGTACAAACCTAGTTAGAACAAGTTGCTAAATCACAAAAAGAATTGCTTGATGAAATGAACAACAACATACATGACTTTGTTGTTAGAGTTGCAACTAGGGGAGGTAAAATGACTCAAGAACCACTTTATCCCGAGGGACACCCAAAAAGAATTGAACAAGATTCACAAAGGAATAACACCACTGCACCTAGTCCTTCTAAAAGGAAGAAGAAAAAGAAAAATGATAGGACTTTGCATGCTACTAGTGAACCTGAAGTAGAAAAACCTCGTGATAATGATGTTTCTATTCTGATACTGAAACTCAATCTGGTAATGAACATTCACCTAGTGATAGTGAAAAAGATAATGCTGATGTTCATGAAGATACTCAACCAAACAATGAAAAAGAACCAGATACTGATGTTGAGATAGAACCCCTAGTTGATCTTGATAATCCACAACCTAAGAATACACGATATGATAAAAGAGACTTCATTGCTAGAAAACACGGTAAAGAAAGAGAACTGTGGGTTCAAAAACCTATGCCATTTCCACCCAAGTCAACTAAAAAGAAAGATGATGAATAATTTGAATGCTTTGCTGAAATGCTGAGGCCAGTCTTTTCGCGCACTCGCTTGACTTACATCCTTAAAATGCCTCCTTATGCAAAGTACATGAAAGACATCATCACCAATAAGAGAAAATACCGGAAGCTGAAATCTCCACTATGCCTGCTAATTATACTTTTAAATATGGAGTACCCAAAAAACTTGGAGATCCGGGAATACCAACTATACCTTGCTCCATCAAAAAGAATTATGTGAAAACTACATTATGTGACTTAGGAGCTGGTGTTAGTGTTATGCATTTCTCTTTATATAAAAGGTTTGATTTGAATAAACTCACACCTACTGAATATCTTTGCAAATGGCTGACAAAACAACTGCCATACCTATCAGTATTTGTGAGGATGTGCTCGTTATTGTTACTAACGTTACTATTTTGACTGACTTTGTTATACTTGAGATGGCTGATGACGACAACATGACGATTATCCTTGGTAGACCCTTCTTGAATACTGCAGGGGCTGTTATTGATTGCAATAAAAGAAAGGTCACTTTTCATATCAATGGTAATGAGCGTACTGTGCATTTTCCGAAGAAACAATTCCAAGTGAATGGTATTAATGTTATTGAAAAATCTCTGACAATCACTATTGGAAGTTTTCATCTACCTCTACCTACTGTTAAAAAGAAATATGAAATGCTTATTGTTGGGGACATTCATATCCCCGTTGAGGTAACTTAGTGATTTAATAAAGTTCTTCGGTTTCATGCTAAACAAAAGTGATTGTTAATAAGACTTGATAAACCTTATTAATGGATCACTTTTGAGAGGTATGAAGTTGATGAATTTAGTAAGCACTACCTTCTGTTCCTACTATTTGTTTTCTGTTTTTATTAGTTAAATAAAATAAAATGCCATGTTTTTTTGTTTCCTGGATTTCCCATGCAATAAAAATATGACCCAAAAATAAAAGTTCTCAGAATGCCCTGAAAATTTAATACGATTTTTTTCTGAATATTTGAGAATTCCTGGTGCAAATAATATCAGAGGGAGGTGCACAAGGTGGGCACAACCCACCTGGGCGTGCCAGGACCCCCAGGCGCGCCCTGGTGGGTTGTGGTCCCCACGTGTGCTCCCTCGCTTATCCATTCACACCACATCACCACTTACCTCCAAAAAAATTCTCCATTGCTCTCTCTCTCTCACGTGTTCTTGCTCTCAAACCCGCGGATTTCGATCTCTTTGCTCGCAGCTCCGTTTCCGAAACTGTTTTGAGAGATTGTTGCTTGGTATGTGACTCCTCCGTTTGTCCTATTTTTCCAGAAGAAGTCGCAGAGAAAGAATTATCGCATTCCATGAGACGGAGCCACCGTCACCTCATGTTCTTCATCGGGAGGCCAAATCAGGAGTTCATTTGGGGCTCCGGACAGGGCGATCTTCGTTCTTTGTCATCACCAACCATTCTCCATCGCCAATTCCATGATGCTCCCCACCGGGAGTGAGTAATTACTTCGTAGGCTCCCTGGTTGGTGAGGAGTTGGATGAGATTCATCATGTAATCGAGTTAGTTTTGTTAGGGTTTGATCCCTAGTATCCACTATGTTCTGAGATTGATGTTGTTATGACTTTGCCATGCTTAATGCTTGTCACTTTGGGCCCGGGTGCCATGATTTCAGATCTAAACCGTTTATGTTATCACCATTATATCCATGTTCTAGATCCGATCTTGCAATTTATAGTCACCTACTACGTGTTATATATGATCCGGCAACCCCGGAGTGACAATAGTCGGGACCACTCCCGGTGATGACCGTAGTTTGAGGAGTTCATCTATTCATGGTGTGTTAATGCTTTGTTCCGGTTCTCTATTAAAAGAAGGCCTTAATATCCCTTAGTTTCCAATATGGACCCTGCTACCTCGGGAGGGTAGTACAAAACATGTCATGAAAGGTCTTTCCATAAGCACGTATGACTATTTACGGAATACATGCCTACATTATATTTATGAACTGGAGCTAGTGCCGTATCGCCCTAGGTTACGACTGTCACATGATGAATGTCATCCAACAAATTACCGATCCAATGCCTACAAATTTATTCTATATTGATCTTGCTATGTTACTACTGCTATCATTACTGTTGCACTTGCTACAAAAATATTGCTATCACTGTTACCGTCACTATTGTTGCTGTCATTGCTATCAAAATTATCATACTACTTTGCTACAGATCACTTTGCTATAGGTAATTAATCTCCAGGTGTGGCTGAATTGACAACTCAGCTGCTAATACTTACAAATATTCTTTGGCTCCCCTTGTGTCGAATCTATAAATTTGGGTTGAATACTCTACCCTCGAAAACTGTTGCGATCCCCTATACTTGTGGGTTAGCAGTGGCCATCATGGGACCCAAGCGGCGGTGGCCTCCCAAGTTCTACTTCTCCTCGATGATGGCGGTGGACGCGGAGGCGTTGGCCACCGACTCGTCGCTCTCCGTGTACCCGGCTTCTGTCTCTACTTGCATGGCGCGACCACCGGCATGGGAGTCTCGGCCATAGAAATGGCACGCGGTCGCAGACACAAGAGGCACGGTACGAGGCGGCACCGTGGATGGCAGCAACAACGCCTGTGCGCCGCTCCTCATCAATCTGGCCTGGAGTGGCGAGTTGCTGAACCACGTGCCGGCTTGGGGTGGCAACTGGCTCCGTCGGGCGAGGGAAGCGAGGTGTATCAGCGAGCTGCATAGCTCATATCCGGCAGGCTCGGTGGGCCACCTAGCCGGCTTGGATGCGGGATAACTACTCTTCGTAAGCCAGAGTCATGAACATACGTGTGTCTAGAGTGGGTTTCTCAGCTTCCAGACGGGTTTCATGGAGGCGTTTGAATGCGGCAAGGAGGCGTGCTCAGCCGGGCATGCAGCGAGCGGCGCCCTCGACTCTGACGTACGACACCGTGCCGTTCTTCCACTGACGTGTGGGCTCTTTGGGTACCTGGCGTGCATGTCAGTGACCCAACACAGGCAGCGCATAGCAGAGTAGCTTTTGGTGGGCCAGGGCGGTCAGAAGCGGGCATTTCATAAACCGATGATTTGTTCATTGTGTGTGATGATGTCTACTATGCAACCTTCTCCTTATAGACGTTGTTGGGCCTCCAAGTGCAGAGGTTTGCAGGACAGTAGCAAATTTCCCTCAAGTGGATGACCTAAGGTTTATCAATCCGTGGGAGGTCTAGGATGAAGATGGTCTCTCTCAAACAACCCTGCAACCAAATAACAAAGATTCTCTTGTGTCCCCAACACACCCAATACAATGGTAAATTGTATAGGTGCACTAGTTCGGCGAAGAGATGGTGATACAAGTGCAACATGGATGGTAGATATAGGTTTTTTAATCTGAAATTATAAAAACAGCAAGGTAACTAATGATAAAAGTGAGCGTAAACGGTATTGCAATGCATTGAAACAAGGCTTAGGGTTCATACTTTCACTAGTGCAAGTTCTCTCAACAATAATAACATAATTGGATCATATAATTATCCCTCAACATGCAACAAAGAGTCATTCCAAAGTCACTAATAGCGGAGAATAAACGAAGAGATTATTGTAGGGTACGAAACCACCTCAAAGTTATCCTTTCTAGATCGATCTATTCAAGAGTCCGTAGTAAAATAACAGGAAGCTATTCTTCCCGTTCAATCTATCATAGAGTTCGTACTAGAATACCACCTTAAGACACAAATCAACAAAAACCCTAATCTCGCCTAGATACTCCAATGTCACCTCAAGTATTCATGGGTATGATTATACGATATGCATCACACAATCTCAGATTCATCTATTCAACCAACACAAAGAACTTCAAAGAGTGCCCCAAAGTTTCTACCGGAGAGTCAAGACGAAAACGTGTGCCAACCCCTATGCATAGATTCCCAAGGTCACGGAACCCGCAAGTTGATCACCAAAACATACATCAAGTGAATCAATAGAATACCCCATTGTCACCACGGGTATCCCACACAAGTAATACATCAAGTGTTCTCAAATCCTTAAAGACTCAATCTGATAAGATAACTTCAAAGGGAAAACTCAATCCATTACAAGAGAGTAGAGGGGGGAAACATCATAAGATCCAACTATAATAGCAAAGCTCGCGATACATCAAGATCGTGCCAAATCAAGAACACGACAGAGAGAGAGAGAGAGATCAAACACATAGCTACTGGTACATACCCTCAGCCCCGAGGGTGAACTACTGCCTCCTCGTCATTGAGAGCACCGGGATGATGAAGATGGCCACCGGTGAGGGATCCCCCCTCCGGCAGGGTGCCGAAACGGGGCCCCGATTGGTTTTTGGTGGCTACAGAGGCTTGAGGCGGCGAAACTCCCGATCTAGGTTATTTTCTGGAGGTTTCGGTATTTATAGGAATTTTTGGCGTAGGTCTCACGTCAGGGGGGGTCTCCGAGTCGTCCACGAGATAGGGGGGTGCGCCCAGGGGGTGGGCGCGCCCTCCACCCTCATGGACGGCTCGGGACTCTTCTGGCCCAACTCTTTTACTCCGGGGGCTTCTTTTGGTCCATAAAAATCATCAAAAATTGGCACGTCAATTGGACTCCATTTGGTATTCCTTTTCTGTAAAACTCAAAAACAAGGGGAAAAATAGAAACTGGCACTGGGCTCTAGGTTAATAGGTTAGTCCCAAAAATCATATAAAATAGCATATAAATGCATATAAAACATCCTAGATGGATAATATAATAGCATGGAACAATGAAAAATTATAGATATGTTGGAGACGTATCATGTGACATCATCTATTTCATGTATATAAGCCTACTATATAATGTAAGAGAATTTTAAAATTTTCATATATACGTTGATAGCCCATTCGATACGTTGTGTTTCATAAAGACTGCTGCAAACATCAATGTTCTGCTTTTCACAGATAAGATTGATTAATACCCGTAACAATCCATGTCCTTAACAAAGGGTGCATGCATGTATAGGTTGAGCGCATGTCTTGCGTCGTGTGCTTTGTGCATGTAGGCGTGCGAGTGTTGCGTGCGTGCATGTGTACGTTTCATTGTTACATGCATCTGTGCGTACGTGTGTTCGTTAGTGCATGTGTACGTGTACGTGTCAGTGTTGTACGCCTGCATGCGTGCGTGTGTTCGTGAGTGCATGTGTACGTGGCAGTGTTGCTCACCTACAGGCATGCGTGTGTTCGTGCAAGTGTTGCGTGCGTGCATGTGTACATGCAGAGTGAGGCTACACGTCAGTCGACTGACTTTTTCATCTCTGGTCAGTCGATTTTCCAGCCATTGGATACGAAATCAAGGGCCTCCAAGTTCATCTTCAACCTCCACCCCCCTGAGCCGCCAGCCACCACTGACGAACCGCCGGCCCCCGCCGCCCGCGGCTGCCGGCGCTCCCGCGCCGCCTTGCCGGCCCGAAACCACTCCCCACCGCCGGTCCGCCGCCACCCCGGCCATCCCTCTAGGCCCCCCATGCCGAGCTTTTTCTCTGGCGATCCCCACGCCACCTCCCAATCACCGCGCCCCCACCGTCGGCGACTGCCAACCAGAGGTCTCACAACTTTGAATCCCCACCGACCACTAATTTATTACCATTTCTGTCATTCATATACGTGCTAACGGGTGGGCCCTATGGTAATATGCGCTGTTGAATATGGATCGTTTGACTGGTCAATTGATAGTGTCATCAACAAATTAAGGAGATGTATGGTGAGCCAGTGACTGTATGACCACCATAAAATGTATTTTATTAACACAGTACAGACTCAAACTACCATTTATTTCTTTCATATACGCGCTGACAGGTGGGCTCCACGGTTACGTGCGTCGATGATGCAACTCTAGTTGCGCCACACGGAACGTTTGACTAGTCAATTGATTATGTCATCAACAAAATACGGAGTTGTACGGGTGAGCCAGTGACCGTATAATCACGACATGTATTTTTTAACATGGTACAGACACAAGATCTCATATATACGCGCAAGCACTCACCGCTATAAGCGTACACACACAGACCCTACCCCTATGAGCACCTTCGAGAGAGTGAGCCAGCATATGATCTTGAGATTTTACGAGGTCACCATAGGTGCCTCGTAGTCAAGGGGAACGTCTCCTCCCACTGAACGCACATCGCCGGAAAATACTGAAATTAATCCAGGATAAATGCAAGCACTAGGACTTTAACCCTGGTGGGCTCGGGAAACCACTGTCCTCCTAACCATCCAACCACAGGCTGGTTAGCACCACAAAATGTATGTGCTGACCGTGATGAGCTTATTCTGAAGTCCAGTGACCATATCGTGCCTTCGCTTCAAATACAATGACCGTAAGTGTCGTCAGCAAAATACGGAGCACGCATTAAATACAATGTCCGTCAGTGTCATCAACAAAATACGGAGACGTATCGTGAGCTAGATACTGTATGATCACCATGAGAATGTATACGGTGACCGTAATGAGCATATTCTGAAGTCCAGTGACCGTATAGTGCTTTCACTTGAAATTCAGTGACCGTCACGTGTGAATGTGTCAGGGGCATGCATATTTTTAGAGGGCCGAGAGATAGTTTGTGTGTGTACGTGAAAGTGGTGTAGAAAGAGGGGGTGTCCGGTGGAGACAAGGAGAGATATGTTCTTCGTTTCTCTTTTCCTTGACTAATATTTTAGGAGAAAATATAAACATTCACAATGCAGAACAAATTTTTTTGGATGCACCATGCAATTAACTTTCATGTATAACATTGTACTCTAGTATATGCTTATTTACTTAGTGGCCGATTGCGTGTGTGGTGTGGTGGGCACATCATTTCTAGTTGTGGTGGGTCAGCATGAGGACTCATCGGTTGGTTCCATCTTGCACCACATAGGTTGGACCGAGACACATTATACGAAGACCCATGTGGAGGACTCGGCGTAAACACTACTGCAGGATGCTGCTAACGCGACACTACGATCAGAGACCCTTCGACGAAATTATGTGCGATGCAATAATCGCAAATGGTGGTGTAAACAAACCGTCAAAAAAGGTGCAAAACGTTTGCGATGGAGGATGCATCAAACACGGTTCAGATTTTAGTTGCGTGTGCGATGCAGGGATACGGTTCAGTTCAATTTATTGTTTGCGATGAGGAGGAAGAAAAGAAACGGGCAGCCAGATGAAGGTGTGTGCGATGTACAACATATGGTTCACTCGGATGAACTGTTTGTGATTAGGCAACACAAAAGAAACGGTCAGCCAGATCAAGGTGTGTGAGATATATGGCATGCGTTTCACTCGGATGAACTGTTTGTGTTGAGACAAGGGAACAAAAACGGTTCAACTTAAGAAGATGTGTGTGATACGTGGTAAACAGGTCTGCAATCAGAAATGTGTGCGAAGACCGATAATAACACAGATGGTTGCTGCTAATAAGACGTGTGTGTTGTGCGATGGGATTGCATATAGAACAACAACAACAACAACATATATATATATATATATGTGTGTGTGTGTGTGTGTGTATATACACATACATATATAGACACTCACACACACATTTATAAGGACATGGTTGCATAACCAAATTAAACATCCACTTACATAGGTGGCTACTGCAACCATGGCATTTGCACACACCAAAGTAAACTATTACATGCATAATTACATAGGTGGCCACTACACACATGACATTTCCACACACCAATAAAGTAAACTATATATTACATGCATGATTAACTAGAATAAACGATCATCTGATCATCATCTACTTCTTGTGACGCTTGCTCTTCTTGTGGCTCGATCCGGGCTCGTCAGTTTGGGTAACGAGGCACTTTCCTCATGTCAATGATCTTCCTGTGCATCACATAGCATGTGTACACGCTCTTGGCCGCGAACCTGAGGTGAGGTTCATCTAGTCGCCGCATCCAGGCCCTGTGCCAGGATACGAGACTTGTTCTCTGGGTATCCTGCTTCATCTTTTCGTAGTAGGGGTCGATGATGGCCGAGGCGAGTTCAACCAGGGAGTCCTTCTTCGTGCTGCCCCAGACCCTATAGTGGTCACGTATTTCGACAAGGATCTTGTAGGCCAAGCCCGTAACACTGAGAGCTTTTACATCGTCGGTGGTTTCCACCGTGGCGAACTTGTAGTCGGTGTTGTTGACAAACCTGTTGAAACGGTCGCAAGGCTCTGTGGCCATGCAGTAGTGGTAGATGAGGACATGATGGCGCACGCACAACTGGGCGACGGCAACCTTATGATCTATGTCGGGAAGACCGGCGGTGTACTGGAGGTCGATGCCGACCATCTTGTACTTGTCTCGAGCAAGCAACTACTCAACGCTGTTGATGTAGTCATCCACCACGGCCGGGTCGATGGTGTACACTACCAAGAGATCCATCTCACTCACGTGGGTCTCCACTCTATGCTCGCTGAACTCCATCAGGATGCAAGCAGAGCACTCCGCGGTCGCCTCAACGGCGAGCAACCATATATATATATATATATATATATATATATATATATATATATATGGCATATAGCAGTTGAACATGCAAGGAAAAGTTGTCCACAAGCCGAGCGCGCCAACAGACGCGAGTAGAGCGCGTCGTGGCGCCTAACGGCGAGCACAGCGCGTTGCGGTGCCTAACAGCGAGTAGAGCTTGCCGAGGGACGCGAGCAGAGGGTGACACAGTGATACATGGCAAATAAGACGAACTGTGCGAGCGATGTCGGAGACATCAAGCACAAATCAGATTAGAGTTGCGTGTGCGATACGTGGCATACAGTTGATCCATCCGAGCTGTTTGTGATGGAATGAGCCGCGTGTGTTGCGGGCAAATGCTTGTTGGTATATAACCTTAAATTTAACCAAAAAAGTGTTAATGCATGTTACAGAAATTGTATAACTAGAAACTATGTTCAAATACGAATCCAACGATATAATCTTTGGCGACATGCATTCGTATTTTATTAGTTAAATCCTACTTATAAACCAGGAAGGGGGTATAGTAGGTAATTAAATCGCAATTTTTTGTGTATTAACGGTATGTGTATGTGTCCTTTCATCCTCCTCTCGTACGTCTTGTCACCCCGCTGCCGCAGACGGCTTACAGCGCAAGCTTGCACAACGTGGGGGGCATTCTTTTGGCCAAATGGTGGCTCGAAGTGGTGCAACCTCGCAGGTTCCCGCGCAAGCTTCCTGCACGACTCGGTGAAATCCCCCAAAATCCCAATGCCTACCGGCCTGCTATATAAACCCTCACGCCAGCAAGTCCTGGGTCGCATTTTCCCCTCCCTCCCTGTAGCTTATCTCGTCTGCTTCTCCCACAATCATCAATGGCACTGGTACGTTGTCATCGCTCAGCCACTCTACCGTCATTAGAGGACAGCTCCAGCTAGGAGGCTACACCACGGCGGAGGTTCAGTCCCCGGTGTAGTGTAGTGCGCGTGGCGTCCCTGTTGGGTGTGCGCGGAACACCCACCACATGCTCCATCGGCGGTGCCCGTCGGCAGCTGTTGCCGGCCGCCGTTGCCGCCACACAACCGTCGAAAGCCAGGGCCATTGCCCGCTCCACCGTCGTGGCCCGAAATCGGGAGGTGGCCGTCGTGGCCGCCACCACACTGCCGGCCATCACCCGCTTTGCCATTGCGGCCCGAAGGCGGGAGGTGGCCGTCGTGGCCGCTACCCCACTGCCAGCTGTCACCCGCTCCGCCACCGCGGCTCGAAGGCGGGAGGTGGCCGTCGTGGCTGCTAGCCCACCGTCGACTGCAGGGATCATCACCTGCTTCACCACCGCTGCCAGAAGGAGGGAGGCGGAGGTGGAGGCCCGCACATGCGTCAGCGACCTTGAGCGCTACATTGAGTTCCCGCGGGAGGAGGAGGAGCGCCTCGTCAAGCTTGCGAAGAGCCTTACCACAGCCATGGCCGCAGCACACGCCAACCCAGAGGCGAGGAATCAGGAGATCTACGAGCAGTCCGGCCGCTTTGAGAGGGATCGTCTGGAGCGACAGTGGGCGTCCGAGCTGGCGAGCGTCGTTGAACGTGCAACAACAGCATGCACCGTATTGCATTTGTCCAGCTCGTCGGTGGGCTCCTCCTCCTCCTCCGCCTCTTACTGAGCGCGCTCGGCAGAGGAGAGGCTGCCGGAAGTAGCACAAAGCCCCTCCGTAGTAGTAGTATTTTGGGGCTATTTTGTTTAGTTCATCTGACTATAGATGTGTGGTGGCATTGTACAATGTACTTAAAATTAGCTAGTATATAAAGTTGAACTAGCTATTTCATTACGTGGTTGGCAACAATTGGGGAAAAGTTTGGTCGGTTCAGCTATCGAGTTGAACTGTTTGTATAAACTAGATGATGCCCCGCACGTTGTTGCGGGAATATTTTGCAATATTATAATGAGGTTTTTGGTTACACGAAACATCAATATTTGAAGTAATAGTTTTTGAAAGTATATAAGAAATTGATGTAAATAATATAATAGAATGGAATTTTACATGCATACATGGTTGCATGTAAAGTGAATTTTTAATATACATAGTTGCATGTTGAGGTGTGCCATTTTCTATGCATGTTGAATGATGAGGCGGCATGCTTGCATGTTGAGAGAAATATGTTAGTGGGGGCTAGCTATTTAGATATAGAAGATTAAGAACGACTGCTTAATCCATGAATGAAATCTATGCTTAATTACTGAATTTTAGTTGCAAAAATTAGATATTGGTAGTGATTTTTAGCTGCATATTTTGACAAATCACAGTGTTACAAGGATTGACAAATGGCAATGTTACTATATCAACAAATGTCAATCTTTCCAGTTTGACAAATGGCAACATACCCAATATGACAGATGCAAATCTTACCAAATTGTTTGTACGTGGTTGCACACAGGTCATCCAAAACAACCGTTTGCGTTGACAGGATGCACAAATCCTGCGCTGCAAATTTCCCTCGACTTAAGGGGTAAGACCATAACTCTCACTTTGCATATGGGTGTTCTATCTAAAACGTTTGCGATCAAGAGCTGCAGAAATCCTGCTCGGCACATTTTCTCTTGGCTTCCTGGGGAAGCTGTCGGTTTGCATATGGGTGTACTAACTAAAACGTTTGCGATCAAGAGCTGGACAAATCCTGCTAGGCACATTTTCCCTTGGCTTCCTGGGGAAGTTGTCGGTTTTGCATACGGGTGTTCTTACTAAAATGTTTGCGATGAGTGTTTATATTTAAAAACTATATTGAACTGCGGCTTGGGCGCCATTAATGGAGAGGATGCGAGCAAGGCGGGCGGCCATGGAAGTCAAAGGGCTCGCTTCCCGGTAAGCTTGTGCGGCGTACAACTCGCACGCTTCCCGGTGAGCCTCCGCATTGGAGTACAGCTCGCATGCCTCCCATTTAGTCAAGCACTCAAAGCACCTATCCGCACGACACCTCCTAGCCATTAAAAGAGTGAGGCGGCGCGTCATGTGAATGGTTAACAGAACCCACACAATTTAAATTATACAAAACCTTTGAGATGTTACAGTGGCAGCTATTTGTTTCAAAATGCCTTTGTTGGCTGTTATTCGAGTGCGCCTTCTCTCAAAATGGACACGAAAAATACCACATCATGCCGGGTGCCATTCCATTATAACATGCCAACTTTCATGAATTTCAGACGAGCTTTGGATTTACTAGAATTTAGAAACAAAGTATCACAACATTTTGCCGGCAATCAACAGTGCCCTGGTGTTTGAAATTCATTCCCATTTCTTGCATGGGACCTAAGCATGCACCGAAGGACACCAATTTGATTTTTCAAAAAAAATGCATTGGAGCATGTGCATGTAGTTTAAATTTGAATTATGCACATAAAATGCCTAGAAAACCCATTTAATGTATCAAAATGTCCAAATGAACCTCGAAAAATTCCAAAATTAAACGTAATACTCCTGTTATTCTATGTTGACACTAGAATATTTTTGAAAGCAATAAGAGGCAATGGATATCGTTTCGTCCCCAAAGGTGGCACGTTCCCTACCGAAACCATCACGCTTGTTGTGAGAAGCTCTTGTTTGTGAGAAGCTTATACCCAAACCTACCCAAAATGGGACAACATTTTTACCACGGCATGTTGATGCCACTCCATGATAGCATGCCAAGTTTCATGAATTTCATATGAGTTTTGGATTTAGTAGAGTTTAAAAACCAAGTATCTCAATGTTTGCGGCCGAGTGACAATGGCAGGGTGTTTGAAATTCATTCCCATTTCTAGCATGGGGCGTAAGCATGCACCGAAGGACACATATTTGATTTTTCACCCAATTTATATGCACTGGAGCATGTGCATGTAGTTAAAATTTGAATTATGCACATAAAATGCCTAGAAAACCTAGTTAATGTATAAAAATGTCCAAACAAACCCCAAAAATACTAAAATTAAACACAACACTCCTGTTGTTCTATGTTGACACTAGAATTTTTTTAAATCAATAAGAGGCAATGGATATTGTTTCATCCCCAAAGGTGGCACGTTCCCTACCGAAACCATCACGCTTGTTGTGAGAAGCTCTGGTTTGGGAGAAGCTTATACCCAAACCTGCCCCAAATGGGACAAAACATTTACAACGGCATGTTGATGACGCTCCATGATAGCATGCCAAGTTTCATTAATTTCAGACGAGTTTTCGATTTACTAGAATTTAAAAACCAAGTATCTCAATGTTTGCGGCCGAGTGATGGTGGCAGGGTGTTTGAAATTCATTCCTATTTCTTGCATGGCACCTAAGCATGCACCGAAGGACACATTTGATTTTTCAACCAATTTATATGCACTGGAGCATATGCATGTACTTCAAATTTGAATTATGCACATAAAATGCCTAGAAAACCCGGTTAATGTATAATAACGTCTAAACGAACCCCGAAAAACTCAAAAATTAAACACAACACTCCTGTTGTTCTATGTTGACACTAGTAAAATTTTGAAAGCAATAAGAGGCAACGGATATCGTTTCGTCCCGAAAGGTGGCACGTTTCCTACCGAAACCATCACGCTTGTTGTGAGAAGCTCTTGTTTGTGAGAAGCTTATACCCAAACCTGCCCCAAATGGCACAAAATTTTTACCACGGCATGTTGATGCTGCTCCATGATAGCATGCCAAGTTTCATGAATTTCAGATGAGTTTTGGATTTACTAGAATTTAAAAACCAAGTATCTCAATGTTTGTGGCCGAGTGACGGTGGCAGGGTGTTTGAAATTCATTCCCATTTCTTGCATGGGACCTAAGCATGCAACCAAGACACATATTTGTTTTTTCAACCAGTTTATATGCACTGGAGCATGTGCATGTAGTTCAAATTTGAATTATGCACCTGAAATGCCTACAAAACCAAGTTAATGTATAAAAATGTCCAAACGAACCTCGAAAAATTCCAAAATTAAACACAACACTCCTGTTGTTCTATGTTGACACTAGAAAATTTTTGAAACCAATAAGAGGCAACAGATATCGTTTCGTCCCCAAAGGTGGCACGTTCCCTACTGAAACCATCATGCTTGTTGTGAGAAGCTCTGGTTTGTGAGAAGCTTATGCCCAAACCTTCCCCAAATGGGACAAAATTTTTACCACGGCATGTTGATGCCGCTCCATGATAGCATGCCAAGTTTCATGAATTTCAGACGAGTTTTGGATTTACTAGAATTTAAAAACCAAGTATCTCAATGTTTGCGCCGAGTGACGGTGGCAGGGTGTTTGAAATTCATTCCCATTTCTTGCATGGGACCTATGAATGCACCGAAGGACACATATTTGATTTTTCAACCAATTTACATGCACTGAAGCGTGTGCATGTAGTTCAAATTTGAATTATGCACATAAAATGCTTGGAAAACCCAGTTAATGTATAAAAATGTCCAAATGAACCCCGAAAAATTCCAAAATTAAACACAACACTCATGTTGTTCTATGTTGACACTAGAAAAATTTTGAAAGCAATAAGAGGCATAGGATATCGTTTCGTCCCCAAAGGTGGCACGTTCCTAACGAAACCATCACATTTGCTGTGAGAAGCTCTGGTTTGTGAGAAGCTTATACCCAAACTTGCCCCAAATGGGACAATTTTTTTACGACAACATGTTGATGCCGCTCCGTGATAGCATGCCAAGTTTCATGAATTTCAGACGAGTTTTGGATTTACTAGAATTTAAAAACCAAGTATCTCAATGTTTGCGGCCGAGTGTTTGAAATTCATTCCCATTTCTTGCATGGGACCTAAGCATGCACCGAAGGACATATATTTGATTTTTCAACCAATTTATATGCACTGGAGCATATTCATGTACTTCTAATTTGAATTATGCACATAAAATGCCTGGAAAACTAAGTTAATGTATAAAAATGTCCAAATGAACCCCAAAAAATTCCAAAATTAAACACAACACTCATGTTGTTCTATGTTGACACTAGAAATTTTTTGAAAGCAATAAGAGGCAACGGATATCGTTTCGTCCCCAAAGGTGGTACGTTCCCTACCGAAACCATCACACTTGTTGTGAGAAGCTTTGGTTTGGGAGAAGCTTATACCCAAACCTGCCCCAAATGGGACAAAAAATTTACCATGGCGTGTTGATGCCGCTCCATTATAGCATGCCATGTTTCATGAATTTCAGACGAGTTTTGGATTTACTAGAATTTAAAAACCAGCTATCTCAATGTTTGCGGCCGAGTGATGGTGGCAGGGTGTTTGACATACATTCCCATTTCTTGCATGGGACCTAAGCATGCAACCAAGTACATAGATTTGATTTTTCAACCCGTTTATATGCATTGGAGCATGTGCATGTAGTTCAAATTTGAATTATGCACCTGGAATGCATACAAAACCAAGTTAATGTATAAAAACGTCCAAACAAACCCTGAATAATTCCAATTTTTTTGACGACACACCTATAGTTGCATGTTCACTGCAGATAAAAGTTCTAGCAATTCAAACACTATCCTTTGCAGCTGTGACCCCATTACGTAATTCAAATCAAGACAAAAAATTAAGTGTATCACAGACAGTTTATTATCACCAACTGTGTGAGATGCAGCACGAAATATCTTGGAGCACCGTCGGAGTGTCAAGCACACTAGCCCGCTCCTCAAATATCATTTCACTGTTCAATCGTCACTGGTGAAAGATGGGGACGTGGACCCGCGTCGTGAGGGCAACTTCGGTGGCCCACTCCAGCGAGAGCGCTGCTGCAGCCACCAGGCACGTGCTAACAAGCTTTGTGAGGGCGATCGCAATCTGCGTCAGGGAGGCCAAGGCAGCCCAAACGGCCGCTGTTGCTTCTCAGGCGGCGGCAGCAACATCTGCCTCAGGGATAGCAACTTGTGAGATGTACAGCAGCGGCCTTAGCCCTGATGGAGGCCGCCCACGACCATGTCGAGGCCGCCACGCCTAGCTCATGCCGGTCACCGCACAAATCGAACCAAGCTTCTCCGACAACGGTCGGCAACCCACAACCGAAGAGTTGGCAATCGCCGAGAGAGTTCGAGCAGCCGTCCGTTCCTGCGCGACATACCTTGGCACAACGGAGCCCGCCAAAGCCCAGATCCCGACTGCCCACGCCCAGCTCGTGCCAGCCTATTCCAAAGATATGGCGGACGCGGATGGCGAGATGCTTGCCGAGTATGGTGTGATTGATACCATGGAGCCCCTTCCCTAGGAGACCGTCGGGGGTGAGCTGGACATGGAGGCGGCGGCGGAGATCTACAAGCACCAGGCATAGTAGTACTCTTTGTTTTGTTTAATTAAGAGTGTCGGTCTTTAATTTGTTAGAGTAATGTTTACGTCAGCTAGCTCTTTTTAATTGTAAACTTGCTCGATTAATAAGTGCAGGTGTGTTGTAGTCTCCTATGTGTATTCAAATTATTCAATGACATGGATGACCACTGTAACCAGGGAAATTCGAACCAAAAATTTTGACGTTCAAACTCATCACACACGGGTTAAGCTATCTGAATCGTTTGTAATGTTCACATATCGTACATAGTTTTGAATAAGGGACCGTGTCTAATGACACTTTGCGCGCCAGTTTTTTCACTGAAGCGATTCCAAATTTTCAGCTTCCACGGAAATATCTACCTCCCCGCCCCCTCCCCCTTACCAAAAGCCAAATTTCCCCTGTTTCCTACTTCCTTTCCAAGTTGAAACCCTCACTCCTTGCTTGCAGCGCCGCCTCCTTGCCGGCGACCCTTCTTCACGCTGCTCGAGCTCGCCTATCCAGGCAGGTAATCCAGACCTGAATCCCATCCGCCTCCTCCTTCCATATCCCACATGCCCCGACCGCCGACGTGACACCTTCCACCCAAATCACCGACCCCTCCACCAAATAAGCGCCGCCCTAAGCCATGGTGCGTGCTATATAGCCAAGATCTCAAGGAGCATTTGGCAGCGGAGAAGCAAATCACGGCCGCACGCGCGGATGAGATCGCAATGGCTGCCATTCATGTTGATCCCAGATCTTGGAGGAGCACCTCGCCGTCGAGGCCACTGTCGACGCCTCGCGCGCCACCGACGCGACGCGGTTGGCTGTTTGGTTCAATTCTGCAATGCGATGTTCAATTGTTGTGGGTGCATTCTGTTATTCTATACCATGTGAGAAATAAATAGAATTGGTCGTACTAAATACATGAGAAACAAATGCAATTGCCATATTTCCAAGTTGTTAAGCATGCCTGGTTTGGTTAACTGTCTGATCTTCTATTAGGACTATGTTATACTGTGCAATGTGGTGCTCAGTTATGTTTGGTTCATTTGTTGTGGTGTTTAGTTAACTGTTTGGTTCAATTCTGCAATGCGATGTTCAGTAGTTGTGGGTGCATTCTGTTATTGTATACCATGTGAGGTATAAATTGAATTTGGCTGTAGTAAATACATGATAAACAAATACAATTTCTATATTTCCAAGTTGTTAAGCATGCTTAGTTTGGTTAACTGTCTGATCTTCTATTGAGAGTATGTTATATTGTGCAATGTGGTGCTATGTTAATGTTTGGTTCATTTGTTGTGGGGTTTAGTTAACTGCTTGGTTCAATTCTGCAATGCGATTTCCAATTGTTGTGGGTAGAATTTTGTATTGTTGTGCATGTGAGGAATAAATCGAATTTGGCTGCACTTAATACATGAGAAACATATACAAGTGCTATACTTCCTAGTTCTTAATCATGCTTGGTTTGGATAAATGGGTTTTCCATGTGGCTTGAATTAATCTGATGAATCTGCAATGTGCTTATTTTTCATTAACATATTTTACTAATAGCATGCAAACCCTTACTTAACTTGATGACTAAATACCTTATATGTGTTGCAAGGAAACAATGGGAAGCACTGAGGTTTACAATAGAGGTTAGCACGTGCATGGTCCATTGTCTAATAGCACATTATTGTGCAATTGCAGGAACCATTCAAATATTTTGGTTTTAAACAATTTGGTCTTGCACATGGTCCTGCTGTCAGAGGTTTTGACCCACTGTTCGACCCTTTTGCATATGGGGAAATGAGTTGTCCATCAATATCAGTCAAGTCAAGAAACTCAGAAAGATTGTTAGGATAAAGAAATTAGCGACAAAAAACAACAAGATCTTTGTCTACACAATGAACAAGACATCACTTCACTACAGGATGGTACTAACTATTATACCTTGCCTTTTCTATTCCTTTGCCCCATTTCCAATATAGAGAAGATATTTATGCACATCCTTGTTTTCAGGCCTTTCCAAAGCAGTTCACTGATGATTACTTCTCAAACCACCTGTATGGTCAGGAGGCGAGGAAGGTATTCATACAACACCCATGGTTCAATATTGAAGTGTTCCTGAAGAGGACGAAGGATGGACGGTCAATCATCCACATGCACTGGCCTAAAGTTGCAAAGATCTTCAACATCAATGAAGGCTCAATATTCGCCTTCTGCTTCAGCAGTTTTCCAGATGAGATACATTTGTCTATGTATCGTCTATGATGCTAATTTCGAAAGGTTATAGATGTTGCATGTGAAACTTGGTGCTGGTGTAGTTGTGTAATGCGGTAGCTGAGTGCTGAAGCTATATGATGTTGTACTCTGATGTATTTCAATTATGAAAATGAAATATAATGTGTGCTTAATATGAAATGTCAATTAGAGTAATAAATGGATTATTAATAATCGGATAATTAGCCTGCTAATTGGGTTTTTCTATTGCAAACGGTTATTGAGAAAACATTGTGGGCGATGATGGAAGGATGCTCTGCATCAGATGACCTCAGGCAATGCACACAATTTCTAGGAATAAACCGTGTTGGATTAATGAACAATCTGTAATGCCCCGAGACCGTTGCGCCAGATGTCTTCCATTTATTCGCCATCGTTGCCATGTCATTTGCTTGCGTGTTGCACTTTGCCATGTCATCATATGCATTTGATCTGTATGTTTTTCAAAACTTGCATCCGGTCATTTTCTCCGTTGTCCATTTCGGGTTCCGACACTCCCACACACACTCGTCGCACCTCCCAGATCTTGTTTCGTGAGCGGGATAAAAACATTCTTGGAATGGGCCGAGATTTGTTCAGTGGTCTTGGCACATCACCGGTAGACTGCCTGTCCAATTTCATTCCATTTGGAGGTCGTTTGATGCCCCAATGGTTAACTGCGTTAACCGCCGGACCCCTCTCCTTGTGCAGCCCAGCACCCCTTAACAACAGCCCACTAGCCCATCTAGACCCCATCCATGCACTTTGCCATTGGATCACGATCGTGTGGGAGAAAACCGCACCTTAATATCCCTCTCCTAGCTCCCAGAATCTATATAAAGGCCTCCCCCTCCTCAAATCACGGGCAAACCCTAGACCTCTCCCCTCCACCGCACCTGATGTGTCCAGCCGCCGCGCCCGCACCAATCAAGCGCCGCCACGTCAGCGCCCGCGCCGCCCCACTTTGCTGCCGGCCCATGAGCCTAGATCGGACCCGTGTGAGCCTGGATCCGCCCGCCGCCGTGCGCCGCCTCGCCGAGCTCCTCCACTCCGGCCACCGCCGACCGGAGCGCCGCCGTCCGCCTCCACCGCGCCACCCCGCTGCCGGCCACCGCCACCGCCACCGTCGCCGGCGCGCCACCGCCACCGTTAATGCCATCTTTACAGTGGTGCAATCCATGTATTTTTATATGGCCGTTGGTGACTAACACAAGCATGCAAAGTAGGGTACTCTATTCCTGATTTCAGTGATGATGATTTCAGCTAAGTATGAACCTGCTATATTATGTTGCCATATTAACTTGATGCTACTAGTGAATCCATGGATAATCTGGAGATGCTCAGTAAGGATGTTTTGAAGATCTTGTTATGCCCTATCCATCCATGCCCTTGTTTGCAATTATGGTCTGGTGTATCTTGTATTGACCATGCTCCAAATTTTCTAAATAATGTTTCTGTCAGCATGTTATCAGTAATTTCAGTTTGCCATGTGAATATCTAGTGATATATACATCCTATGACCATGCTCTTGCCTCTATTAGCTTCATAATTATGCCTCCCAACTGTTGGTTGCATTCATATGCTATGAAATGCTTTGTGGTGAGTTGCACAAGCTCACAAACATGCCTACTTTTTGCTGTTTCTGCCATGTTCACTAAATTCCACCAAGTCTGTGAATCTGTTATAACTTGCGATCTTGTCTTGATGAATGCCATTGATCTAGAGGTTATATGGAGATGCTTAGTAATAATGCTTTGCCATGTTTAACCTTTAATTTAATGCAATGCTTTTGTTTGCCATGATCTTGCATTGTAGCATGTTTGTTTCATGCCCCAACATATCAACATGTTATTCCTACTCACATGTATGCCCTATTTTTCACCAAGTCTTAATCTGTATTGTAAAGTTGTGTTTCGCATTGATCTCATTGGATTAATCCTGATGCCTATGAACCTGAACCTTGATTCTAATTTAAATGGATCAATCAAAGAAGGAGTTCTTGCCTGAGTTGTAAGGTATGAAGTTGAGTAAGACTCAAAGCCCGACCATGGCAGAAGATAGAGAGAGAATGAAAGTCATTGCCTATGCCTCAACCATTGGTTCTATAAAGTATGCCATGCTGTGTACTACACCTATTGTGTACCTTTCCATGCGTTTGGCAAGGGGGTACGATAGTGATCCAGGAGTGGATCGTTGGACAACAGTCAAAATTATCCTTAGTTACCTAAGAGGACTAAGGAAATGTTTCTCGGTTTTGGAGGTGATAAAGAGTTCGTCGTAAAGGGTTACATCATTGTAAGCTTTAACACTGATCCAGACGACTCAGATTCTCAATCTGCATACATATTGAAAGTGGGAGCAATTAGCTAGAGTAGCTCCATGCAGAGTATTGTACACAGAGAAATTTGCAAAATATATACGGATCTGAATGTGGCAGACCCGTTGACCAAACTTCTCTCACAAGCAAAACGTGATCACACCTTAGTACTCTTTGGGTTATAATCACATAGCGATGTGAACCAGATTATTGACTAGTAAACCCTGGGTGTTGGTCACATGGCGATGTGAACTATGAGTGTTAATCACATAAAGGTCTGAACTATTGGTGTTAAATCACATGGCGATGTGAACTAGATTATTGACTCTAGTACAAGCGGGAGACTGATGGAAATATGCCCTAGAGGCAATAATAAAGTTGTTATTTTATATTTCCTTACAACATGATAAATGTTTATTATTCATGCTAGAATTGTATTAACCGGAAACTTGATACATGTGTGGATACATAGAAAAACATAATGTCCCTAGTAAGAGTCTACTAGACTAGCTCGTTAATCAAAGATGGTTAAGTTTCGTAACCATAGACATGTGTTGTCATTTGATGAACGGGATCACATCATTAGGAGAATGATGTGATGGACATGACCCATCCGTTAGCTTAGCATATTGATCGTTCAGTTTTAATGTTAATGCTTTCTTCATGTCATATACATATTCCTTTGACTATCAGATTATGCAACTCCCGGATACCGAAGGAATACCTTGTGTGCTATCAAACGTCACAACATAACTAGGTGATTATAAAGATGCTCTACAGGTATCTCCGAAGGTGTTTGTTGGGTTGGCATAGATCGAGATTAGGATTCGTCACTCCGAGTATCGGAGAGGTATCTCTGGGCCCTCTCAGTAATACACATCATAAGAACCTTGCAAGCATGTGACTAATGAGTTAGTTGTGGGATGATGTATTGCGGAACGAGTAAAGAGACTTTCCGGTAACGAGATTGAATTAGGTATGAAGATACCGACGATCGAATCTTGAGCAAGTAACATACCGATGACAAAGGGAATAACGTATGTTGTCATTACGGTTCGACCGATAAAGATCTTCATAGAATATGTAGGAGACAATATGAGCATCCAGGTTCCGCAATTGTTTATTGACCAGAGAGGTGTCTCGGTCATATCTACATAGTTCTCGAACCCGTAGGATCCGCACGCTTAACGTTCGATGACGATTTTGTATTATATGAGTTATCTGATTATGTGATCGAATGTTGTTCGGAGTCTCGGATGAGATCACGAACATGACGAAGAGTCTCGAAATGGTCGATAGGTAAAGATTCATATATAGGATGATAGTATTCGGGCACCAGAAGTGTTCCGAGGGGTACCGGGTACATATCGGAGTACCCGGGGGGTTACCGGAACCCTCGGGGGGAAGATATGGGCCATATGGGCCATAAGAGGGAGGCACACCAGCCCACAAGGGGCGGCGCTCCCCCCTTAGGTAGTAGGCCGAATTGGAGAAGGAACAAGGGGGGATTCGCCCCCCTTCCTTTCTCTCTTCCCCTTCCCTTTTCTCTCCGATGAAATATGGTAAGGGGGAGGCCGAATTGGGAGGACTCCAAGTAGGATTCCTCCTACTTGGGGCGCCCCCTTGGCTGCCTCTCCTCCCCTCCAACCTATATATATGTGGGTGGGGCACCTCTAGAACACACACCAACAATTGTTAGCCGTGTGCGGCACCGCCCCTCCACAGTTTACGCCTCCTGTCGAATTCTCATAGTGCTTAGGCAAAGCCCTGCACAGATCACTTCACCATCACTGTCACCACGCCATCGTGCTGACGGAACTCATCTACTTCCTCGACACTTTGCTAGATCAAGAGTTCGAGGGATGTCATCGAGCTGAACGTGTGCAGAACTCAGAGGTGTCCTACGTTCGGTGCTTGATCGGTCGGAATGAGGAGAAGTTCGACTACATCAACCGCGTTGTCAAACACTTTCGCTTTCGGTCTATGAGGGTACATGGACACACTCTCCCCCTCTCGTTTCTATGCATCTCCTAGATAGATCTTGCGTGAGCGTAGGATTTTTTTTTGAAATTGCATGCTACGTTTCCCAACAATAACTCTACTGGGCCCAATTCGGATAGGCCATAACGGGCTGTGAGTTAGTGGGTTGTAAATGGGCTATATGCGAACAGGTCATTAACAGGCTTTCTGTGTGCCGGCCCGCTACCTTTTGACCAAGTCAAATGGGCCGGCCTTTTCACCTGAATGGGCCTCTTTTGGGCCGTGCCATGTGTCGACGTATCATAGGCGCCTCCCGTCCAATGAGTGGATGACATATGTCCCAACGCTGAGCCGACATGTGGTTCCTCTGGCCATTGAGAATTTTACACGTGAAAATCCCCATTGGTCCAGGCTGTTAACGGGTTATCGGATCCAAACCAGAACCCGATAGCTCAATGGCGACCCGTTACGGAGGATGCCACGTGTCGATTACCCTTGACGAAAGCACTTCCATGACACGCCATTTATCATCATGGAAGTGGACACTTCCGTGATGATAATTTTGGTAATGTCATGGAACACTTCTATGACAACACATGTATGACTATCTTGATTCTATCATAAAATCGTCATGGATGTACATGCATGACAGAAAACATGACCTACTATGACAAACACATATCATCACGGAAGTGTATTTTTTTGTAGTGGTTCCACCAATCCAACTCTCTGCCCCCACGATAGGCGCCATACTTCATCGACTGCCCGGTTCTGCTAATCCAGCGTTCTGGCTCTTCTGATCAAAACACTACCACCATGACCGCCCTCTTTCGATGACAGTTATATTATGAGTTTATGAGTTTTGATGTACCGAACGAGTTCGGAGTCCCGGATGAGATCGGGGACATGACGAGGAGTCTCGAAATGGTCGAGACGTAAAGATCGATATATATATATATATATATATATATATATGACGACTATATTCGGACATTCGAAAAGTTCCAAGTGATTTGGGGATTTTTCGGAGTACCGGGGAGTTACGGGAATTCGCCGGGGAGTATATGGGCCTTATTGGGCCATACGGGAATAGAGGAGAGAGGCCAAAAGGAAGAAGGCGCGCCCCCCCCCTCTGGTCCGAATTGGACAAGGGGTGCAGCCCACTTTTCCTTGTTCCTCCCCCCTCTTTCCTTCTCTCCTACTCCAACAAGGGAAGAAGGAGTCCTACTCCCGGTGGGAGTAGGACTCCCCCCTTGGAGCGCCCTCCTCCTAGGCCGGCCGCCTCCCTCCCTTGCTCATTTATATACAGGGACAGGGACACCCCATAGACACAACAGTTGATCATTGATCTCTTAGCCGTGTGCGGTGCCCCCTCCCTCCACCATAATCCTCGATAATATCGTAGTGGTGCTTAGGCGAAGCCCTGCGACAGTAGAACATCAAGATCGTCACCACGCCGTCATGCTGACGGAACTCTTCCCCGACATTCTGCTGGATCGGAGTCCGGGGATCGTCATCGAGCTGAACGTGTGCTAGAACTCAGAGGTGCCGTAGTTTCGGTGCTTGATCGGTCGGGCCATGAAGACGTACGACTACATCAACCGCGTTGTGCTAATGCTTCCGCTTTCGGTGTACGAGGGTACGTGGACAACACTCTCCCCTCTCGTTGCTATGCATCACCATAATCTTGCGTGTGCGTAGGAAATTTTTGAAATTACTATGTTTCCCAAAAGTAGCATCAGAGCCTAGGTTTTATGCGTTGATGTTGTGCACGAGTAGAACACAAGTGAGTTGTGGGCGATATAAGTCATACTGCTTACCAGCATGTCATACTTTGGTTCGGCGGTATTGTTGGATGAAGCGGCCCGGACCGACATTACGCGTACGCTTACGCGAGACTGGTTCTACCAACGTGCTTTGCACACAGGTGGCTGGCGGGTGTCAGTTTCTCCATTTTAGTTGAACCGAGTGTGGCTACGCCTGGTCCTTGCGAAGGTTAAAACAGCACCAACTTGACAAACTATCGTTGTGGTTTTGATGCGTAGGTAAGAACGGTTCTTGCTAAAGCCCGTAGCAGCCACGTAAAACTTGCAACAACAAAGTAGAGGACGTCTAACTTGTTTTTGCAGGGCATGTTGTGATGTGATATGGTCAAGACATGATGCTAAATTTTATTGTATGAGATGATCATGTTTTGTAACCGAGTTATCGGCAACTGGCGGGAGCCATATGGTTGTCGCTTTATTGTATGCAATGCAATTGCGCTGTAATGCTTTACTTTATCACTAAGCGGTAGCGATAGTCGTGGAAGCATAAGATTGGCGAGACGACAATGATGCTACGATGGTGATCAAGGTGTCGCGTCGGTGACGATGGTGATCATGACGGTGCTTCGGAGATGGAGATCATAAGCACAAGATGATGATGGCCATATCATATCACTTATATTGATTGCATGTGATGTTTATCTTTTATGCATCTTATCTTGCTTTGATTGACGGTAGCATTATAAGATGATCTCTCACTAAATTTCAAGATAAAAGTGTTCTCCCTGAGTATGCACCGTTGCCAAAGTTCGTCGTGCCCAGACACCACGTGATGATCGGGTGTGATAAGCTCTACGTCCATCTACAACGGGTGCAATCCAGTTTTGCACACGCAGAATACTCGGGTTAAACTTGACGAGCCTAGCATATGCAGATATGGCCTCGGAACACTGAGACCGAAAGGTCGAGCGTGAATCATATAGTAGATATGATCAACATATTGATGTTCACCATTGAAAGCTACTCCATTTCACGTGATGATCGGTTATGGTTTAGTTGATTTGGATCACGTGATCACTTAGAAGATTAGAGGGATGTCTTTCTAAGTGGGAGTTCTTAAGTAATATGATTAACTGAACTTAAATTTATCATGAACTTAGTCCTGGTAGTATTAGCATATCTATGTTGTAGATCAATAGCTCGCGTTTAGCTCCCCTGTTTTATTTTTGATATGTTCCTAGAGAAAACTAAGTTGAAAGATGTTAGTAGCAATGATGTGGATTGGATCCATGATCTGAGGTTTATCCTCATTGCTGCACAGAAGAATTATGTCCTTGATGCACCGCTAGGTGACAAACCTATTGCAGGAGCAGATGCAGATGTTATGAACGTTTGGCTAGCTCAATATGATAACTACTTGATAGTTTAGTGCACCATGCTTAAACGGCTTAGAATCGGGACTTCAAAGACGTTTTAAACGTCATGGACCATATGAGATGTTCCAGGAGTTGAAGTTAATATTTCAAGCAAATACCCGAGTTGAGAGATATGAAGTCTCCAACAAGTTCTATAGCTAAAAGATGGAGGAGAATAGCTCAAGCAGTGAGCATGTGCTCAGATTGTCTGGGTACTACAATCGCTTGAATCAAGTGGGAGTTAATCTTCCAAATAAAATAGTGATTGACAGAATTCTCTAGTCACCATCATCAAGTTAGTAGAACTTCGTGATGAACTATAATATGCAAGGGATAAAGGAAACGATTCCCAAGCTCTTCGTGATGCTGAAATCGATGAAGGTAGAAATCAAGAAAAGCATCAAGTGTTGATGGTTGACAAAGACCACTAGTTTCCAAAAGGGCAAAGGGAAGAAAGGGAACTTCAAGAAGAACGGCAAGCAAGTTGCTGCTCAAGTGAAGAAGCCCAAGTCTAGACCTAAGCCTGAGACTGAGTGCTTCTACTGCAAAGGGACTGGTCACTAGAAGCTGAACTGCCCCAAGTATTTGGCGGATAAGAAGGATGGCAAAGTGAACAAAGGCATATTTGATATACAGATTATTGATGTGTATTTTACTAGTGTTCGTAGCAACCCCTCGGTATTTGATACTGGTTCAGTTGCTAAGGGTAGTAACTCGAAACGAGAGTTGCAGAATGAACAGAGACTAGTTAAGGGTGAAGTGACAATGTGTGTTGGAAGTGGTTCCAAGATTGATATGATCATCATCGCACACTCCCTATACTTGAACCTAAATAAGTGTTATTTAGTGTTTACATTGAGCATGAATATGATTTGATCATGTTTATTGCAATACGGTTATTCATTTAAGTAAGAGAATAAATTGTTGTTCTGTTTACATGAATAAAACCTTATATGGTTACACACCCAATGAAAATGGTTCGTTGGATCTCGATCGTAGTGATACACATATTGAAAATATTGAAACCAAAAGATGCAAAGTTAATAATGATAGTGCAACTTATTTGTGGCACTCCAGTTTAGGTCATATTGGTGTAAAGTGCATGAAGAAACTCCATGTTGATGGACTTTTGGAATCACTTGATTATGAATCAGTTGATGCTTGCGAACCATGCCTCATGGGCAAGATGACTAAGACTCCGTTCTCCGGAAAAATGGAGCGAGCAATAGATTTGTTGGAAATCATACATACTGATGTATGTGGTCCGATGAATATTGAGGCTCGCGGGAGGTATCATTATTTTCTGATCTTCACAGATGATTTGAGCAGATATGAGTATATCTACTTGATGAAAAACAAGTCTGAAACATTTGAAAAGTTCAAAGAATTTCAGAGTGAAGTGGAGAATCATCGTAACAAAAATAAAAGTTTCTACGATATGATCGCAGAAGTAAAATATTTGAGTTACGAGTTTGGCCTTCAGTTAAAACAATGTGAAATAGTTTCACTACTCACGCCACCTGGAACACCACAGTATAATAGTGTGTCCGAACGTCATAACCGTACTTTATTAGATATGGTGCGATCTATGATGTCTCTTACCGATCTACCACTATCGTTTTGGGGTTATGCATTAGAGACGGCTACATTCACGTTAAATAGGGCACCATCGAAATCCGTTGAGACGACGCCTTATGAACTGTGGTTTGGCAAGAAACCAAATTTGTCGTTTCTGAAAGTTTGGGGCTGCGATGCTTATGTGAAAAAGCTTCAACCTAATAAGCTCGAACCCAAATCGGAGAAATGTGTCTTCATAGGATACCCAAAGGAGACTGTTGGGTACACCTTCTATCACAGATCCGAAGGCAAGACTTTTGTTGCTAAATTCGGAGTTTTTCTAGAGAAGGAGTTTCTCTCGAAAGAAGTGAGTGGGAGAAAAGTAGAACTTGATGAGGTAACTGTACCTGCTCCCTTATTGGAAAGTGGTTCATCACAGAAAATGGTTTCTGCAACACCTACACCAATTAGTGAGGAAGCTAATGATAATGATCATGAAACTTCAGATCAAGTTACTACCGAACATCATAGATCAACCAGAGTAAGATCCACACCAGAGTGGTACGGTAATCCTGTTCTGGAAGTCATGCTACTAGATCATGATGAACCTACGAACTATGAAGAAGCGATGGTGAGCCTAGATTCTGCAAAATGGCTAGAAGCCATGAAATCTGAGATGGGATCCATGTACGAGAACAAAGTATGGACTTTGGTTGACTTGCCTGTTGATCGGAAAGCAATTGAGAATAAATGGATCTTCAAGAAGAAGACTGATGCTGACGGTAATGTTACTATCTACAAAGCTTGACTTGTTGCGAAAGCTTTTCGACAAGTTCAAGGGATTGACTACGATGAGACCTTCTCACCCGTAGCGATGCTTAAGTCTGTCCGAATCGTGTTAGCGATTGCCGCATTTTATGATTATGAAATTTGGCAGATGGATGTCAAAACTGCATTCCTGAATGGATTTCTAGAAGAAGAGTTGTATATGATGCATCCAGAAGGATTTGTCGATCCAAAGGGAGCTAAAAAAGTGTGCAAGCTCCAGCGATCCATTTATGGACTGGTGCAAGCCTCTCGGAGTTGGAATAAATGCTTTGATAGTGTGATCAAAACATTTGGTTTTATACAGACTTTTGGAGAAGCCTGTATTTACAAGAAAGTGAGTGGGAGCTCTGTAGCATTTCTGATATTATATGTGGATGACATATTATTGATTGGAAATAATATAGAATTTCTGTATAGCATAAAGGGATACTTGAATAAGAGTTTTTCAATGAAAGACCTCGGTGAAGCTGCTTACATATTGAGCATCAAGATCTATAGAGATAGATCAAGATGCTTGATAAGTTTTTTCAATGAGTACATACCTTGACAAGATTTTGAAGTAGTTCAAAATGGAACAATCAAAGAAGGAGTTCTTGCCTGTGTTACAAGGTGTGAAGTTGAGTAAGACTCAAAACCCGACCACGGGAGAAGATAGAGAGAGAATGAAAGTCATTCCCTATGCCTTAGCCATAGGTTCTATAAAGTATGCCATGCTGTGTACCAGACCTATTGTATACCCTGCCCTGAGTTTGGCAAGGGAGTACAATAGTGATCTAGGAGTAGATCACTGGACATTGGTCAAAATTATCCTTAGTGGAATAAGGATATGTTTCTCGATTATGGAGGTGACAAAAGGTTCATCGTAAAGGGTTACGTCGATACAAGTTTTGACACTGATCCAGATGACTCTAAGTCTCAATCTGGATACATATTGAAAGTGGGAGCAATTAGCTAGAATAGCTCCGTGCAGAGCATTGTTGACATAGAAATTTGCAAAATACGTACGGATCTGAATGTGGCAGACCCGTGGACTAAACTTCTCTTACAAGCAAAACATGATCACACCTTAGTACTCTTTGGGTGTTAATCACATAGCGATGTGAACTAGATCATTGACTCTAGTAAACCCTTTGGGTGTTGGTCACATGTCGATGTGAACTATGGGTGTTAATCACATGGTGATGTGAATTATTGGTATTAAATCACATGGCGATGTGAACTAGATTATTGAATCTAGTGCAAGTGGGAGACTAAAGGAAATATGCCCTAGAGGCAATAATAAAGTTATTATTTATTTCCTTATATCATGTTAAATGTTTATTATTCATGCTAGAATTGTATTAACCGGAAACATAATACATGTGTGAATACATAGACAAACAGAGTGTCACTAGTATGCCTCTACTTGACTAGCTCGTTGATCAAAGATGGTTATGTTTCCTAATCATAGGCATGAGTTGTCATTTGATTAACGGGATCACATCATTAGGAGATGTGATTGACTTGACCCATTCCGTTAGCATAGCACTTGATCGTTTAGTTTGTTGCTATTGCTTTCTTCATGACTTATACATGTTCCTAAGACTATGAGATTATGCAACTCCCGTTTGCCGGAGGAACACTTTTTGTGCTACCAAACGTCACAACGTAACTGGGTGATTATAAAGGTGATCTACAGGTGTCTCCGAAGGTACTTGTTGGGTTGGCGTATTTCGAGATTAGGATTTTCCACTCCGATTGTCGCAGAGGTATCTCTGGGCCCTCTCGATAATGCACATCACTTAAGCCTTGCAAGCATTGCAACTAATGAGTTAGTTGCAGGATGATGTATTACGGAACGAGTAAAGAGACATGCCGGTAACAAGATTGAACTAGGTATTGAGATACCGACGATCGAATCTCGGGCAAGTAACATACCGATGACAAAGGGAACAACATATATTGTTATGCGGTCTGACCGATAAAGATCTTCGTAGAATATGTCGGAGCCAATATGGGCATCCAGGTTCCGCTATTGGTTATTGACCGGAGACGTGTCTCGGTCATGTCTACATTGTTCTCGAACCCGTAGGGTCCGCACGCTTAAGGTTTCGATGACAGTTATATTATGAGTTTATGAGTTTTGATGTACGGAAGGAGTTCGGAGTCCCGGATGAGATCAGGGACATGACGAGGAGTCTCGAAATGGTCGAGACGTAAAGATCGATATATTGGACGACTATATTCGGACATCGGAAAGGTTCCGAGTGATTCGGGTATTTTTCGGAGTACCGGAGAGTTACGGGAATTCGCCGGGGAGTATATGGGCCTTATTGGGCCATACGGGAATAGAGGAGAGAGGCCAAAAGGAAGAAGGCGCGAGCCCCCCCACTGGTCCGAATTGGACAAGGGGTGCAGCCCGCTTTTCCTTGTTCCTCTCCCCCTCTTTCCTTCTCTCCTACTCCAACAAGGGAAGAAGGAGTCCTACTCCCGGTGGGAGTAGGACTCCCCCCTTGGAGCGCCCTCCTCCTAGGCCGGCCGCCTCCCTCCCTTGCTCCTTTATATACGGGGGCAGGGGGCACCCCATAGACACAACGGTTGATCACTGATCTCTTAGCCGTGTGCGGTGCCCCCCCTCCACCATAGTCCTCGATAATATTGTAGTGGTGCTTAGGCGAAGCCCTGCGACAGTAGAACATCAAGATCGTCACCACGCCGTTATGCTAACGGAACTCTTCCCCGACATTCTGCTGGATCGGAGTCCGGGGATCGTCATCGAGCTGAACGTGTGCTAGAACTCGGAGGTGCTGTAGTTTCGGCGCTTGATCGGTCGGGCCATGAAGACGTACGACTACATCAACCGCGTTGTGCTAACGCTTCCTCTTTCGGTCTACGAGGGTACGTGGACAACACTCTCCCCTCTCGTTGCTATGCATCACCATAATCTTGCGTGTGCGTAGTAAATTTTTGAAATTACTACGTTTCCCAACAATCACTACATCAACCGCGTTGTCAAACGCTTTCGCTTTCAGTCTACGAGGGTACCTAGACACACTCTTCCCCTCTCATTGTTATCCATCCCTTAGATAGATCTTGCGTAAGCATAGGGAATTTTTGAAATTGCATGCTATGTTCCCCAACACTAACAATCCCAATTGGTGATATAGTATCTCTATTAGCAAGCTTAATAGTAACATCAATATCTTCTATCTCAGCAGGTGCAATATCATTCATAATTTATTTATATAAGGTATAAGGAATTGCACTCACACTAGCACCCACATCACATAAGCCAAGATAACAATGATCTCCTATTTTAACGCAAACAACAGGCATGCCAACGACAGGTCTATGTTTATCTTTCATATCAGGTTTAACAATTCTAGCCGCTTCATCACAGAAATAAATAACATGCCCATCAATATTATCAACCAAGAAATCTTTAACCATAGCAATACTAGGTTCAACTTTAATTTCCTCAGGGGGTGTAGGTGTTATAGTATAACTCTTACAGACCACAATTGAAGGTTTAGCATGATCCTTTATTCTAACAGGAAAAGGTGGTTTCTCAATATAAGCAGTAGGAACAATAGGATCAACATTGTAAGTAATAGTTTCTTCTTCAACTTTAATTGGTTCTACTACTTTAACTTCAATGGGAGTATGATATTTAAACCACTTCTCCTTAGGGGGATCAACATGAGTAGCAAAAGATTCACAGAAAGAAGCTACTATCTCAGAGTCAAGTCCATATTTAGTGCTAAATCCACGAAAAGCATCGGTATCCATAAAAGATTTAACACAATCAAACTTAAGGTTTATACCTGACTCCTTACCTTCATCGAGTTCCCAATCTTCAGAGCTGCGTTTAATTCTTTCCAATAAATCCCATTTGAATTCTATATACTTCTTCATATAGGAGCCAGTACAAGAAGTATCGAGCATGGATCGATCATTATGAGAAAGCCGAGCATAAATTTGTTGAATAATAATTTCTCATGAGAGCTCATGATTGGGGCATGAATATAAAATTGACTTAAGCCTCCCCCAAGCTTGAGCGATACTTTCTCCTTCACGAGGCCAAAAATTATATATATAATTTCGATCACGATGAACCAGATGCATAGGATAAAACTTCTAATCAAATTCCAATTTCAATCGGTTGTAGTTCCATGATTCAATATCATCACATAGTCTATACCATCTCAATGCCTTTCCCTTGAAAGATAAAGGGAAGACCTTCTTCTTGAAAACATCCTCGGGCATACCTGCAAGCTTAAATAATCCACAAACTTCATCCACATAGATTAGGTGCATATTAGGATGTAATGTTCCATCTCCTGCATAAGGATTAGCTACCAGTTTCTCTATCATACCTGAAGGAATTTCATAATAAATATTTTCAGTAGGTGTAGTAGGTTGAGGAGCAACTCTTTGCTCTTCTGGTCAAGGTGAACATACCCCGAACAAGCCCCTCAAAGGATTATTTTCCATAGTAACAAGTAACAGTAAATTTCAGCACACTATATAAATGTTTCCTTACCAAAATCCACTTACCAAAGGCACTTCACTCCCCGGAAACAGCATCAGAAAAGAGTCTTGATGACCCACAAGTATAGGGGATCTATCGTAGTCCTTTCGATAAGTAAGAGCGTCAAACCCAACAAGGAGCAGAAGGAAATGACAAGTGGTTTTCAGCAAGGTATTCTCTGCAAGCACTAAAATTATCGGTAACAGATAGTTTTATGATAAGGCAAAATGTAACGGGTAACAAGTAATAAAAATAAACAAGGTGCAGCAAGGTGGCCCAATCCTTTTTGTAGCGAAGGACAAGCCTATAAGAACTCTTATATAATGCAAAGTGCTCCCGAGGACACATGGGAATTGTTGTCAAGTTAGTTTTCATCATGCTCATATGATTCACGTTCGTTACTTTGATAATTTGATATGTGTGTGGACCGGTGCTTGGTTGCTGCCCTTCCTTGGACAAGCCTCCCACTTATGATTAACCCCTCAAGAATCTGCAACTACGAAAGAAGAATTAAGGTAAACCAAACCATAGCATGAAACATATGGATCCAAATCAGCCCCTTACGAAGCAACACATAAACTAGGGTTTAAGCTTCTGTCACTCTAGCAACCCATCATCTACTTATTACTTACCAATGCCTTCCCATAGGCCCAAATAATGGTGAAGTGTCATGTAGTCGACGTTCACATAACACCACTAGAGGAAAGACAACATACATCTCATCAAAATATCGAATGAATACCAAATTCACATGATTACTTATAACAAGACTTCTCCCATGTCCTCATGAACAAATGTAACTACTCACAGAACATATTTATGATCAAGATCAGAGGATTATTAATTATCATTAAGGATCTAAAAATATAATCTTCCACTGGATAAACCAACTAGCATCAACTACAAGGAGTGATCAACACTACTAGCAACCCACACGCACCAATCTGAGGTTTTGGGACCAAGATCGAATACAAGAGATGAACTAGGGTTTGAGAGGAGATGGTGTTGGTGAATATGTTGATGGAGATTGACCCCCTCTCGATGAGAGGATCGTTGGTGATGACGATGGCTTCGATTTCCCCCTCTCAGAGGGATGTTTCCCCGGCAGAACAGCTCCGTCGGAGCCCTAGAATGGTTCTGCCCAGGTTCCACCTCAAGACAGTGGCGCTTCATCCTGAAAGCTTCCTTCTGATTTTTTCCAGGTCAAAACGCACCATATAGCAGAAGATGGACGTCGGAGGCCTGCAAGGGGGCCCACAAGGACGAGGGGCGCGCCCTCCACCCTTGTGGCTGGCTGGTGGCCCCCCTCTGGTATTTTCTTCGCCCAATATTTTTTATATATTCCAAAAACATGCTCCGTGAAGTTTCAGGACTTTTAGAGTTGGGCAGAATAGGTCTCCAATATTTGCACCTTTTCTAGTCCAGAATTCCAGCTGCCGGCATTCTCCCTCGTCATGTAAACCTTATAAAATAAGAGTGAAAAGGCATAAGTATTGTGATATAACGTGTAATAACAGCCCATAATGCAATAGATATCAATATAAAAGCATGATGCAAAATGGACGTATCAGTTCTCTCTCTTTACCGTGTTTCCTAGCAACGAAGTCTCTCTTACCATAACGTTGATTCTTTGATTGCGGGTTATCAAGGTCAATAGCAGGTTCAATCTCTACATCATTATCATTACTAGGTTGAGCATCAACATGAACATCATTATTAACATTATCACTAGGTTCATGTTCATCACCAGATTATGTCTCGGCATCAGAAATAGAAATATCATTGGGATTCTCAGGTGTATCTATAACAGGTTCACCAGAAGCATGCAAAGTCCTATCAGTTTTCTTTTTCTTTTTATTACTAGGACTAGGTGCACCAGTATTAATTCTCTGAGAATCTTTCTCAACTCTCTTAGGATGGCCTTCAGGATACAAAGGTTCGTGGGTCATTTTACCACCTCTAGTCATAACCCAAACAGCATTATCATTGTTTTTACTATTCAACTCATTAAGAAAATCATCATGTGCCTGATGACCCACAAGTATAGGGGATCTATCGTAGCCCTTTCGATAAGTAAGAGTGTTGAACCCAACGAGGAGCAGAAGGAAATGATAAGCGGTTTTCAGCAAGGTATTCTCTGCAAGTACTGAAATAAGTGGTAACAGATAGTTTTGTGACGGGATAAATTGTAACGAGCAACAAGTAACAAAAGTAAATAAAATGCAGCAAGGTGGCCCAATCCTTTTGTAGCAAAGGACAAGCCGGAACAAACTCTTATAATAGGAAAAGCGCTCCCGAGGACACATGGGAATATCGTCAAGCTAGTTTTCATCAATTCATATGATTCACGTTTGATACTTTGATAATTTGATATGTGGGTGGACCGGTGCTTGGGTGCTGTTCTTACTTGAACAAGCATCCCACTTATGATTAACCTCTATTGCAAGCATCCGCAACTACAACAAAAGTATTAAGGTAAACCTAACCATAGCATGAAACATATGGATCCAAATCAGCCCCTTACGAAGCAACGCATAAACTAGGGTTTAAGCTTCTGTCACTCTAGCAACCCATCATCTACTTATTACTTCCCAATGCCTTCCTCTAGGCCCAAATAATGGTGAAGTGTTATGTAGTCGACGTTCACATAACACCACTAGAGGCTAGACAACATACATCTTATCAAAATATCAAACGAATACCAATTTCACATGACTACCCATAGCAACACTACTCCCTTGTCCTCAGGAATGAACGTAATTACTCACAAAGCATATTCATGTTCATAATCAGAGGGGTAATAATATGCATATAGGATCTGAACATATGATCTTCCACCAATTAAACCAACTAGCATCAACTACAAGGAGTAATCAACACTACTAGCAACCTACTAGCACCAATCCCGGACTTTGAGACAAGAATTGGATACAAGAGATGAACTAGGGTTTGGAGATGAGATGGTGCTGGTGAAGGTGTTGATGGAGATTGCCCTCTCCCAATGAGAGGAGCGTTGGTGATGATGATGGTGATGATTTCCCCCTCCCGGAGGGAAGTTTCCCCGGCAGAACAGCTCTGCCGGAGCTCTAGATTGGATCCGCCAAGGTTCCGCCTCGTGGCGGCGGAGTCTCGTCCCGAAAAGTTCCTTCTTATTTTTTCTCATCGAAAGACCTCATATAGGAGAAGATGGACGTCGGAGAGCCACCAGGGGGCCCACGATGTAGGGGGGCGCGCGCCCCACCCTCGTGAGAAGGGTGTGGGCCCCTGGCCTTCATCTTTGGCGAGGATTTTTCTTTATTTATTTTAAGATGTTCCGTGGAGTTTCAGGACTTTTGGAGTTGCGCAGAATAGGTCTCTAATATTTGCTCCTTTTCTAGCCCAGAATTCCAGCTGCCGGCATTCTCCCTCTTTATGTAAACCTTGTAAAATAAGAGAGAATAGCCATAAGTATTGTGACATAAAGTGAAATAACAGTCCATAATGCGATAAATATCGATATAAAAGCATGATGCAAAATGGACGTATCAACTCCCCCAAGCTTAGACCTCGCTTGTCCTCAAGAGAAAAGCCGATAACAATAGATATGTCCTCATGTTTAGAGGTAGAGGCGTCGATAAAAATAAAATACGGACATGAAGGCATCATGATTATTCTCATAACAGCAACATATATAGATTTTGTCATATGATTACTTATGTTCAAGTGATGATCTATTCACAATGCAAAAGTATAAATCATAAACCTTATTGGGCTCCGACAAACTATATTCTCAATCATTGAAGCAATTGCAATTTATCATAACATCTGAAAGAGTCTATGTCAGAGCTAAAAAGCAAGTCCACATACTCAACTATCATTTAGTCCTCCATAATTGCTAACACTCGCGCGATACTTGTGGTTACGGAGTTTTAATCGGACATAGAGAAAGATAGGGGCTTATAGTTTTGCCCCACAACCTTTTACCTCAAGGGTAATGTGAACAATAATGGTTCATGCTCCCCTACATCCAATTAGATATATATATATCATGTTCTTTCTAACATGCTGAGCTTGCCAAAGGATAAAATGAAAAAGAAAAGGTGAATATCACCATGACTCTTGCATAAGGTAGAAGATAATAATAAAGGATAGGCCCTTCGCAGAGGGAAGCAGAGGTTGCCATGCACTTTTATGGTTGGATGCATAAAATCTCAATGCGAAAGAACGTCACTTTATATTTCCCCTTGTGATATGAACCTTTATTATGCAGTCAGTCGCTTTTATTACTTCCACATCACAAGATCGTATAAAGCTTATTTCTCCCACACCAATCAATCATACACATTTAGAGCAATTTTTATTGCTTTGCACCGATGACAACTTACTTGAAGGATCTTACTCAATCCATAGGTAGATATGGTGGACTCTCATGGCAAAACTGGTTTAAGAGTATTTGGAAGCACAAGTAGTATTTCTACTTGGTGCTGAGAATTTGGCTAGCATGAGGGGGAAAGGCAAGCTCAACAAGTTAGAGGATCCATGACAACATACTTTATCTCAGATATAAGAAAGACATAACTCATTACGTTGTCTTCCTTGTCCAACATCAACTCTTTAGCATGTCATATTTTAATGAGTGCTCCCAATCATAAAAGATGCCAATGATAATATATCTATATGTGAAAACCTCTCTTTCCTTATTACTTCCTATTAATTGCAACAATGACCAAAGCTATGTTTGCCAACTCCCAACAACTTTTAATCATCATACTTTTTCTATGTGAAGTCATTACTCTCAATAAGATCAATATGAACTTTTTGTTTCTTTTTATTCTTTTCTCTTTTCTTTTATTCACCCAAGATCATGGCAAAATAATCAAGCCCTTGACTCAACACTAATCTTTATTATATATAGCTCACGGACTCGATTACAAAGAGAGATCATAAAGCAAAACTCAAAACTAGATGATGCCATAAACTTTATTCTACTAGATCAAGATACTACTAATAGGATCGAACTAAGAAAAATGGTAAAGATAGGAGTTGTGATTGTGATACGATACCGGGGCACCTCCCCCAAGCTTGGCAGTTGCCAAGGGGAGTGCCCATACCCATGTGATTATATCTCCTTTGTTGGTGAAGAAGGTGGAGGTGACGGATAATCGCACATCGAGCGTAAGAGGTCCTCCAGCTTGCGAATAATGCCGTTGAGTGCAACAATATGCTCCTTCAACAAAATATTTTCTTGTGTGAGATACTTGTTTTGTATACGAGCTAACTCAATCATCTTGAAAGCTTCGATCTCAGTTGGGGTAAGAAGGTTATGATCAAGTTGGAGGGTGTCTTTTGCTGCTGGAGCTTGATCCTCCGTGGCCTTCTTGATCCTTTCATCTTTGTTGACCCTCGTGGGTTCTTCCCTCTTCAGATCTATCTTCATTAGCCAAGCATCATTGTCACCATTGTTGGAGGAGGGAGACGACATGATGCCTAGCCTGGAAAACCCTGACAGAAAATAGCTCAAAACAAGAACAGAGGAGGTTTGCGTGATACGGGAGTCAAAACCTTCGGGAGGTTATATAATGAATTTTTACTGACCAAAATGCGTAACGTGCAAGAAAACGGAGTCCGGAAGGCACACGAGGTGCTCACGAGGTAGGGGGAGCGCCCACCACCCTCGTGGGGCCCTCTTGTCCTTCCCGGACTGCTACTTATTTTTCTATTTTTCTAAATATTCCAAAACGGAGAAATATTGCCTTAAAAATTGTTTTGGAGTCGGTTTACTTACCGTACCACATACCTATTCCTTTTCGGAGTCTGAAACGTTCCGGAAAGTGTCCCTTATGTATTCCTTCGGGGTTACGGTTTCAATAATATTGGTTTCAACATTTATGGGAGTACCTGAGATATAATGTTTAATTCTTTGACCATTTACCACCTTCGGATTTGTGCCCTCGAAGTTGTTGATTTTTATGGCACCGGAACGATAGACCTCTCGATAACATAGGGGCCTTCCCATTTAGAGAGAAGTTTTCTTGCAAAAAATCTTAAACGAGAGTTGTATAGCAATACATAATCACCTACATTAAACTCACGCTTTTGTATCCTTTTATCATGCCATCTTTTAACTTTTTTTTAAACAACTTGGCATTTTCATAAGCTTGGGTTCTCCATTCATCAAGTGAGCTAATATCAAATAACCTCTTCTCACCGGCAAGTTTAAAATCATAGTTAAGCTCTTTAATAGCCCAATATGCCTTATGTTCTAGTTCGAGAGGTAAGTCACATGCTTTTCCATAAACCATCTTATACGGAGACATACCCATAGGATTTTTGTATGCAGTTCTATAAGCCCATAATGCATCATCAAGTTTCTTGGACCAATTCTTTCTAGACCTATTAACAGTCTTTTGCAAAATTAATTTGAGCTCTCTATTGCTCAACTCTACTTGACCACTAGACTGTGGGTGATAAGGAGATGCAATTCTATGATTAACATCATATTTAGCAAGCATTTTACGGAAGGCACCATGAATAAAGTGTGAACCACCATGAGTCATTAAATATCTAGGGACTCCAAACCTTGGGAAAATAACTTCCTTAAGCATTTTAATAGAAGTGCTATGATCAGCACTACTAGTTGGAATAGCTTCTACCCACTTAGTAACGTAATCAACAGCAACTAAAATATGTGTGTATCCATTAGAGGCAAGAAAAGGTCCCATATAATCAAAGCCTCAAACATCAAACGGTTAAATAACAAGTGAATAATTCATAGGCATTTCTTGATGTCTACTAATATTACCAATTCTTTGACATTCATCACAAGACAAGACAAACTTACGGGCATCCTTGAAGAGGGTAGGCCAATAAAAACCAGATTGCAATACCTTATGTGCAGTTCTATCTCCAGCGTGGTGTCCTCCATAAGACTCGGAATGACACTTGCGTAGGATCTGTTCCTGTTCATGCTCAGGTACACAACGTCTAATAAGACCATATACTCCTTCCTTATAAAGATGTGGGTCATCCCAAAAGTAATGTCTTAAATCATAGAAAAACTTTTTATTTTGCCAGTATGTGAAGCTAGGTGGTATAAACTTAGCAACAATATAATTAGCATAATCAGCATACCATGGAGTACTACGAGAAGTACTTATAACATTTAATTGCTCATCAGGAAAGCTATCATTAATAGGTAGTGGGTCATCAAGAATATTTTCTAACCTAGACAAGTTGTCTGCAACGGTGTTCTCAGCTCCCTTTCTATCAACAATATGCAAATCAAATTCTTGTAGCAAGAGAACCCATCTAATAAGTCTAGGTTTAGCATCTTTCTTTTCCATAAGATATTTAATAGCAGCATGATCAGTTTGAATAGTTACTATAGAATCAACAATATAAGATCTGAACTTATCACAAGCAAATACAACTGCTAAAAGCTCTTTTTCGGTAGTAGCATAATTTCTTTGAGCATTGTCTAGAGTCTTACTAGCATAATGGATAACATTTAATTTCTTATCAACTCTTTGCCCTAGAACAGCACCTATAGCATAATCACTAGCATCACACATAATTTCAAAGGGTAAATTCCAATCAGGTGGCTGAACAACAGGTGCAGTGACTAATGCTTTCTTAAGTATTTCAAATGCCTCTACACAATCATCATCAAAGACAAATGGTATATCTTTTTGCAATAAATTAGTCAGAGGCCAAGAAATTTTTGAGAAGTCCTTAATGAACCTCCTGTAAAATCCGGCGTGACCAAGGAAACTTCTTGTACCTTTGATGTCCTTGGGACATGGCATCTTTTCAATAGCATCAATCTTGGCTTTATCAATTTCAATACCTCTTTCAGAAACTTTATGCCCCAAGACAATACCTTCATTAACCATAAAGTGGCACTTTTCCCAATTCAAGACAAGATTAGTTTCTTCACATCTCTGCAAAACTCGATCAAGATTGCTCAGGCAATCATCAAAAGAGGAACCATAGACGAAGAAGTCATACATGAAAACCTCACAAATCTTTTCACAAAAGTCAGAGAATATAGCCATCATGCATCTTTGAAAGGTAGCAGGTGCATTACATAAACCAAAAGGCATGTGTCTATAAGAAAAAAGTACCAAAAGGGCATGTAAAAGTATTCTTTGATTGATCTCTAGCCGACACAGGTATTTGAGAGAAACCAGAATAACCATCTAGAAAGCAATAGTGTGTATGTTTGCATAATCTTTCTAGCATTTGATCAATAAAAGGTAAGGGTAATGATCTTTCTTAGAAGCTTTATTTAATTTGCGGAAATCAATTACCATCCTATAACCTGTGATAATTCTTTGTGGAATCAATTCATCTTTATCATTAGGAACAACAGTAATATCTCCCTTCTTAGGGACACAATGGACAGGACTTACCCACTCACTATCAGCAACGGGATAGATTATACCTGCCTCCAGAAGCTTTAGTATTTCTTTTCTTACCACTTCTTTCATTTTAGGATTCAGACGTCGTTGAGGATCACGAGCTTGTTTGGCATCTGCTTCCAAATTTATTTTATGTTGACATAGAGTGGGACTAATGCCCTTAAGATCATCAAGAGTATATCCAATAGCAGCACGATGCTTCTTCAGAGTTTTCAATAATCTTTCTTCTTCATGCTCTGAAAGGTTAGCACTAATAATAATAGGATATATCTTCTTTTCATCAAGATAAACATATTTAAGATTATCAGGCAAAGGTTTAAGCTCAAACACGGGATCACCCTTGGGTGGAGGAGGATCCCCTAAGATTTCAACAGGCAAGTTGTGATGCATAATAGGTTCATGTTTAAAGAATACTTCATCTATTTCCCTTCTTTCATTCATGAACATATCATTTTCATGGTCTAGCAAATAGTGTTCTAAAGGATCACTAGGAGGTACAGCAATAGAAGCAAGACCAATAATTTCATCTTTACTAGGTAATTCTTCCTCACGATGTTGTTTACTAAATTTAGAGAAATTAAACTCATGAACCATATCATCCAAGCCAACAGTAACAACATTCTTTGTGCAATCTATGGTAGCATTGACAGTATTTAAGAAGGGTCTACCAAATATAATGGGACAAAATCTATCTTGTGGAGAAGTAAGAACAAGAAAATCAGCAGGATATTTAGTTTTCCCACACAACACTTCAACATCTCTAACAATTCCAATTGGTGAAATAGTATCTCTATTGGCAAGTTTAATTGTGACATCAATACCTTCTAACTCAGCAGGTGTAATTTCATTCTTAATTTCTTCATATAAAGTATGCAGTATAACACTAGCACTAGCACCCATATCACATAAGCCATGATAACAATGATCTCCTATTTTAACAGAAATAACAGGCACGCCTACCACAGGTCTATGTTTATCTTTATCACAAGGTTTAGCAATTCTAGCAGTTTCACCTTCGAACTGAATAACATGCCCATCAATATTATCAGACAAGAGATCTTTAACAATAGCAATATTAGGTTCTACTTTAACTTGCTCAGGAGGTGTATAAGTTCTAATATTGCTTTTACGAACAACAGTTGAAGCTTTAGCATGATCCTTTATTCTAACAGGGAAAGGTGGTTTCTCAATATAAGAAGTAGGAACAATAAGATCATTATAAGTGACAGTCTTTTCTTCAACTTTAATGGGTGCAGCTACTTTTACTTCTATGGGAGGATGATATTTAAACTACTTCTCCTTAGGGAGATCAACATAAGTAGCAAAAGATTCACAGAAAGAAGCTACTATCTCAGAGTCAAGTCCATATTTAGTGCTAAACTTATGGAAAATATCGGTATCCAAAAAACATTTGACACAATCAAACTTAGGTGTCATACCTGACTCCTTACCTTCGTCGAGGTCCCAATCTTCAGAGTTCATTTAATTCTATCCAATAAATTCCATCGAAATTCAGTAGTCTTCATCATAAAAGAGCCAGCACAAGAAGTATCGAGCATGGTGCGATTGTTATCAGAAAGCCGAGCATATAAATTTTTAATAATCATTTCTCTTGAGAGCTCATGATTGGGGCATGAATATAACATTGATTTAAGCCGCCCCCAAGCTTGAGCGATGCTTTCTCCTTCGCGAGGCCAGAAATTATATATATAATTGCGATCACGATGAACAAGATGCATAGGGTAATACTTTTGATGAAATTCCAGCTTCAATCTTTTATAGTCCCATGATCTCATATCATCACATAGCCTATACCATATCAATGCATCTCCCTTAAAAGATAAAGGGAAGACCTTCTTCTTAGCAACATCATCGGGTATACCTGCAAGCTTAAATAATCCACAAACTTCATCCACATATATTAAGTGCTCATCAGGATGCTTTGTTCCATCTCCTGTAAAAGGGTTATCTAGCAGTTTTTCCATCATACCCGAAGGAAATTCAAAAGGAGTTTCATTTTCAATAGGTTCAGTAGGTTGAGGAGCAACTCTTTGCTCTACTGGACGGGGTGAAGAAACCCGAAACAAGCCCCTCAGAGAATTACTTTCCATAGTAACAAGTGACAGTAAATTTTAGCATACTATATAAATTTTTCCTTACCAAATTCCACCTACCAAAGGTGCTACACTCCCCGGCAACGGTGCCAGAAAAGAGTCTTGATGACCAACAAGTATAGGGGATCTATCGTAGTCCTTTCGATAAGTAAGAGTGTCGAACCCAATGAGGAGCAGAAGGAAATGATAAGCGGTTTTCAGCAAGGTATTCTCTGCAAGTACTGAAATAAGTGGTAACAGATAGTTTTGTGATGGGATAAATTGTACCAAGCAACAAGTAACAAAAGTAAATAAAGTGCAGCAAGGTGGCCCAATCCTTTTGTAGCAAAGGACAAGCCGGGACAAACTCTTATAATAGGAAAAGCGCTCCCAAGGACACATGGGAATATCGTCAAGCTAGTTTTCATCACGTTCATATGATTCGCGTTCGATACTTTGATAATTTGATATGTGGGTGGACTGGTGCTTGGGTGCTGTTCTTACTTGAACAAGCATCCCACTTATGATTAAAATCTATTGCAAGCATCCGCAACTACAACAAAAGTATTAAGGTACACCTAACCATAGCATGAAACATATGGATCCAAATTAGCCCCTTACGAAGCAACGCATAAAGTAGGGTTTAAGCTTCTGTCACTCTAGCAACCCATCATCTACTTATTACTTCCCAATGCCTTCCTCTAGGCCAAAATAATGGTGAAGTGTTATGTAATCGACGTTCACATAACACCACTAGAGCCTAGACAACATACATCTTATCAAAATATCAAACGAATACCAAATTCACATGACTACTCATAGCAAGACTTCTCCCTTGTCCTCAGGAACGAACGAAATTACTCACAAATCATATTCATGTTCATAATCAGAGGGGTAATAATATGCATATAGGATCTGAACATATGATCTTCCACCAATTAAACCAACTAGAATCAACTACAAGGAGTAATCAACACTACTAGCAACCTACTAGCACCAATCCCGGACTTTGAGACAAGAATTGGATACAACAGATAAACTAGGGTTTGGAGATGAGATGGTGCTGGTGAAGATGTTGATGGAGATTGCCCTCTCCCAATGAGAGGAGCATTGGTGATGACGATGGTGATGATTTCCCCCTCCCGGAGGGAAGTTTCCCCGGCAGAACAGCTCTGCCGGAGCTCTAGATTGAATCCGCCAAGGTTCCGCCTCGTGGCGGCAGAGTCTCGTCCCGAAAAGTTCCTTCTTATTTTTTTCTCATAGAAAGACCTCATATAGGAGAAGATGGACACCGGAGAGCCACCTGGGGGCCCACGAGGTAGGGGGCGCGCCCCCACCCTCGTGAGAAGGGTGTGGGCCCCCTGGCCTTCACCTTTGGCGAGGATTTTTCATTATTTATTTTAAGATGTTCCGTGGAGTTTCAGGACTTTTGGAGTTGCGCAGAATAGGTCTCTAATATTTGCTCCTTTTCCAGCCCAGAATTCCAGCTGCCAGCATTCTCCCTCTTTATGTAAACCTTGTAAAATAAGAGAGAATAGCCATAAGTATTGTGACATAAAGTGAAATAACAGTCCATAATGCGATAAATATCGATATAAAAGCATGATGCAAAATGGACGTATCAGTGCCTTAAGTACTTGTTCTACTTTAGTTGTAACCATGGAAGCATGTTTACTAATAAGCTTACGATCATTAACAATTCTACTCATATAATTGAAGGAAATATGCCCTAGAGGCAATAATAAAGTTGTTATTTATATTTCCTTATATCATGATAAATGTTTATTATTCATGCTAGAATTGTATTAACCGGAAACATAGTACATGTGTGAATACATAGACAAACAAAGTGTCCCTAGTATGCCTCTACTTGGCTAGCTCGTTAATCAAAGATGGTTAAGTTTCCTAGCCATAGACATGTGTTGTCATTTGATGAACGGGATCACATCATTAGAGAATGCTGTGATGGACAAGACCCATCCGTTAGCTTAGCACTATGATCGTTTAGTTTATTGCTATTGCTTTCTTCATAACTTATACATGTTCCTATGACTATGAGATTATGCAACTCCCGAATACTGGAGGAACACTTAGTGTGCTATCAAACGTCACAACGTAACTGGGTGATTACAAAGATGCTCTACAGGTATCTCCGATGGTGTTCGTTGAGTTGGCATAGATCGAGATTATAATTTGTCACTCTGATTACCGGAGAGGTATCTCTGGGCCCTCTCGGTAATGCACGTCACTCTAAGCGTTGCAAGCAATGTGACTAATGAGTTAGTTATGGGATGATGCATTACGGAATGAGTAAAGAGACTTGCCGGTAACAAGATTGAACTAGGTATTGAGATACCGACGATCGAATCTCGGACAAGTAACATACCGATGACAAAGGGAACAACGTATGTTGTTATGTGGTTTGACCGATAAAGATCATCGTAGAATACGTAGGAACCAATATGAGCATACAGGTTCCGCTATTGGTTATTGACCGGAGATGTGTCTCGGTCATGTCTACATAGTTCTCGAACCCGTAGGGTCCGCACGCTTAACGTTCGATGACGATTTGTATTGTGAGCTATGTGATTTGATACACCGAAGGTTGTTCGGAGTCCCGGATGAGATCACAGACATGACGAGGAGTCTTGAAATGGACGAGACGTAAAGATCGATATATTGGAAGGCTATATTCGGACATCGGAAAGGTTCCGAGTGATTCGGGTATTTTTCGGAGTACCGGAGAGTTACAGGAATTCGCCGAGGGAAGTATTGGGCCTTAATCAACCATACGGGAAAGGGGAGAAGGTCCTCAAGGGGTGGCCGCACACACACACCCCCCATGGTATGTCTTACTTGGACTAGAGAGGGGGCGGCGCCCCCTCTCTTTCCTTCTCCCTCTCCTACTCCTTCCCTCTCTCCCCGCTTGGAAAAGGAAGGGGACTCCAACTAGGATTGGGAATCCTAGTTGGACTCCCCCTATAGGCGCGCCCCTCCTAGGCCGACCTCTTCCTCCACTCCTCTATATACGGGGCAGGGGGGCACCCCATAGACACACAAGTTGACAGTTGTCTTAGCCGTGTGCGGTGCCCCCCT